>NW_026712647.1:0-185037 GCF_030625045.1 Achroia grisella
AAAAGAAGAACAAAAAATCGAAGTTGTTTAAAAAGCTTTTGTTGGTGACACTTTAGAAAAGCAAATATCAGATAACATTACCAACTTAAGCACAAAGAGTGAGAAACTAGTTGCAAACAGATTGATTATGGGAAGTGTAGTTAAAAGAAATAAAATTTGGAAATTAAAAAACAAACTTATCACGTACAAAAAGGTGTGGCACTCACAAAAACAAAAGGAGAGATCAAGAACAAACTTACGAAATGAGGTATAAAAATTTCTAGAGGATAACAGTAGATTGTGTGCCGGCAAAAAAGATTTCATCACTAAAAATAAAATGAGCAAACAGAAACGCTATCTTGATACTCTTAAAAACTTGCATAAAGAGTTTTTAAAATCTGGCAACGTTCTCTCATCAACTGATGAGACACTAACACATCGAGTAACTACTCGATGTGTGCTAGGCTAAAACCTTTTTTGGATAGTGGCCCCAAAAGTAATTGATAGGGATACTTGCAAGTGTACTACACACAGCAACATACAATTAGTTGTTAGTGCTTTAAATACTGCAAAAATACTGAAAGACACAAGCTACCAAAGATTATTAACTTCTTTATGCTGCGACAGATGTAACGAAAAGTACTTAGGGAGAATTTGTGAATTATGCTCTGATAAAGCTATTTTATTTAGCGAAGACTTTGACGACACAGAACTGGTTATCTACAAACAGTGGGTTTCTTCAGAAGAGGTATTGTAGACCTAAGACGAAAAGAGAATGACAGGTTATAAAATAAAAGAAAGAAAATATTGAACCATTTGTTCGAGATCTTAAAGTTAAACAGCAGAATTTCCAATAATTAATTTGAAACCTTGTGTAAGGTTTGTTGTATAAAGAATACTAAAAACCTTATTTGATTTGATTATTTTTTTCAAATATCCTAATTATGTAATAAGTACTAATAAGGGACATTTTCTAGTTATTTGTAAGTCAGAGTCTAACAATAGAAGTGTTCCATGGAAGACACTATTTTTATTAATAAAACATACATATTTATTGAAATAATTACAACGGTTTTTAATTTCTTTCGTATAATACTCAGTATCCTGTTCATAGTCTCAGTCTCCTGGGGCCATAATTTTTTTAAATGTTCATAAATTTGGTATATTTTATTTTTTTGACTGGCCCGTTCGAGATCAGTAAAATAATGACCTAAGCTAAACGTCAAGCTACTTTTCAGACCTTATACGCTAAAAAAATGTTGTTCCAAAAATTCATTGATTTTCGTCCCTCCTGAGTAGAACCACCCATATCTGTATATGCTTATATAGGAAAACAATATATATATGCACGCACCATTGCTGTTCTTTTGCTGTTCATGTTCACACGACTGGCAAACAAGCTTACTCCTCACCTCACGTTGGGAAGTGATAACCGTCACCTATCACCTACCACAGATATCACATCAATATGTGGCGCAGTACCCCTCATGCATTGTCATTTCTGAGGACTAAAATATCAGGCCTCCTTACCCAATAAATTCATACTTCTGCCTTTCAACAAAAGCAGCTTACAAACCGCTTTGAGGCTAGCTTTTATGCGTGAGACACAGACTTTGACAAAGTCTACCGATTTCCTTTTTAATGTATAAAGAAATCGTCATGTCTTATCCTATTTAGGAAATCTGCATTTGATTAATTAGTTAACCTTATTAAGACGCCAGCGACTGTACAATGCGAATACTAACAAGCGATTTCGTTGCGCAACAAGGGGTTGTCAACAGCGCCACCTAGCGGAAATAGAAAGTGCTATGCAAATAAGCTGCAAGACTGCAGAATGGACGCAGGTTGGCGCCAACCCGCTTCCTAATGCAAATTGTTGTTAACTTCGATCTATCCTATGCCATAGTCAATCGAACTGACATACCTCACGGCTCATGATTATTTATCTTTGAAGTAACACGTCGAGCTGTGATTCAATGAAATTATTCTACTGCTTAATTGTAAAATGCAGTTAAAATTCTCATTCTAAATATATTGAAAGTGACAAATCTGCGATTACGAACCATTTGCGTGTATTCTAATCAGTGCTTGTTATTATAATATTATTATTATTTATTTTTTAAATAATATGCATTTATAGTTAAGCTATTACGACGGTAGACATTTCAATTGTTTACTGAGAGAGAATGATATAGCGCTAAATTCATCGTTTGTACCGATTTTAGCCAATAAAGTAAATAAATATTATAATTGCCAATATAATTATAATGTGAGTTATATGATACGCAATTGTGGTAGGATATAAATATAAATCTATTAAATTGCTTTCAAATGAGAATTCTTTATAATAACGTTGAATAGTTAAGCTTCAATTTCTGATTTACAAAAATCGTTGAACACTTATATGCATTTCTAAACTCACATTTTAGGAAATACTACTAAACTTGTAAAAACTTAAATTCGAGATAATTAGAAATATATATTTGTCATATAAAAAAAATAAAATGACGATGGTATACATGATTGTATAGAGCCTGCCTGACGGTACATGGTACTTACTACTAGAATCTATTCTAGATATTATAAGCAGATGTATAAACAATACACAATACACCCAAATTACTAGTAATATGATAGTACCACTACTACAAATGTGAGAATGAAATTATTAGTAAAATAAATAATCAAATTAGAATGACAATTTCGCTGTAATTTTGAAAATCCTATACTTTTATAATATTGGTGTTGAAGTATGGATAAATAAACACCGTAATGAAATCCGCTGCCGCCTGTAAATTAGACCTAAAACGTTGGCAGTATCGACAGGCGCATAAGCATGACATGTGTATGTATAATGCATGAACGAGTGGGAGCCATGTCCCAATAGTTTAAACCGTTAATCCGTCAATGGACGTCGCGATTTGGCACGCGATCGGTCGACCCGATCTGTTCGGTCGAGATGGCAATTCACGGTACAGATCTAACTACATCCAACTGCCGATCGAATTTCGCTTCTACTTGTACTAGTATTAATCAATAATAATCGAAAGATACGCTTTTTACGAGATAGATAGATGAAGATAGATTCAACAAAATATTATTGCATTTTCATCTCTCCAGAATTGAATAGGCTTCTTCACATGGTTATCACACTTTTACAGAGGTGTGTAAAAAATAGAAACTCTATTACGAGAAATGTGTCATATCAGGCCAACCGCCACGCGTTCCCTAATACAAACTATCAGCATCTTCTTCCTTATCCCATTTATTTGAGGTCGGCGTAATATGTTTTTCTCTTCCATTCAGTCGTTATTTACTCCCTTTCTTGAAATATCAACGTTCACACAGTCCATCCATATGTTTTTCAGCCTTCCTCTGCTCTTATAACCATCCACATTGATATGTAACAATGCAAACCATTGTGGTAAATTTCTGGAGAATTAGCAAAGATGGGTTAACTGATCTAATTTCATTCTTGTCATCTTCAATTAGAGTAAGTTTTTGACCAGCATATATCATTAGCATAGACAATGATTATTGTCTATGCTAATGATATATATATAGTTGTTTTTGTTGACGATGCATTGATTAATGCATCGTCAACAAAAACAACTATTCTACAGTACTGTGCCTAGTATTATTTATTTGATGGTTAGTAGTTACTATTTCGTTGCAGGTTTTGCGCATAACTTGAATAAAATATCTTCTTACATCTCAGTTTCATAATCATTGATTTGCCTTTATCCCTCTATTTGGGGTCGGCGCTGTATGTCATCTTCCCCTTGATCTATCAATGATTTTCTATTTTATTTTATAATAGAGGACCTATACAACAGAACAAAGAATTACAACACTGCCCTCGTATCCAAAAATAAGTCGATTGGAATTTTCCTCCATGAAAAATCGCATTTAAAACATCTTATACAAACAGAGCAAGTCAACGAACGGAATGACCGTTACGGAATAAATGCCTCTTGTTTTTAGTTTTTGTCACTGTTTGATTTATGTTTTAAGTATTTCTTTTGTAGCGTTAATCAATGACATAGACAAAAAATATTTGTGTCTCTGGTTTCCATTACTATTAAAAAATCTATGGTTAACTATTAAAAGTCTATGAAACGTTAATTTTGCAAATATAGTGATCTCGGTGATCTAGTGACACTGATTTCCTTCTAATGTTCGAAAATTTGATTGTTCAATCCATATAGATATTATGTATGTTTTTACAAAAATATGTATACATCTAAATATATATACCATTTGTCTAGTATCCATAACAGAAACTCTGCTTAGCTTGGCATGTTGTTAATATTAAATTTTACACATATTCTTTAAGTGTCTAGGGACTAAAACTGTTAATAAAATGATATATGTCACCGTTCATCTGAACAGGAATAGCTCAGACATTGGTACCTACAATAATAACTACGTACGAAATCTACGTGAGAAAAATTATGCCGACTAAATAGTTCTTGAAATGGTTAGCACAATAGATCTCCGTAGGCCACAATGCTATAATAAGCTAAAATACTTTGAAATAACACTAACCTCTAAAAATTTAGTACTTCCAGGATAAGTCTACACATATTTTCATCCCCTATTTTATTTCCTCCTAGATCATTATTTTGATAAAAATATACCTCGTAATACAGTCTACCTTTATGTAAAATTTAATTAAGATCAGTTCAGCAATTTAATCGTGAGATGTTACCAAACAAACAGACAGACGCTTTCGTATTTATAATATTAGCATTGACATTTTATAAAACTCTGCTTGTTGTACTTTCTTGGGCACTGGGTATGCCTTTTCTCACAAATGTACTGTTAACATAGTGTCTCTGTCAAGGGAGAGACAGGTCCCTTGTCATCATTGTACGATCGTGACAGGTGGATAATTGAATTCATACTTGTATAGAGTTGCGAAATCGAAAGCAACATTGTTAATACTTATATAAATTGTATTGGCGACCTCCGAGGTTTAGCAGTTCACTCTCTTATGATCACGAGTTCGATTCTCGTACAGTACAAATATCAATGATTCATGAATACATCTCTTTGTATACATCTTGATGCACATTCCATATATTTTTATGTGTATCAGGTCTTTAATAATAATAATTTATTATGCACAGAGAAGACAAACAAAACTATATAGCAAGTATATAAGAAAGTAAAAACAATAGTCTTGTGGCTATAAGCATTTTTTTACGGACAACCTGGAAAAGAGGAGTTATAAACATAGAAAAAGTAAAAAGGTATTGTGATACACACAAAATATTATATTTACTAAACGAATAAATAAACATACATGATATAGCCACAGATATATAAACTTACACATACGCCACATATTGAAATGTAGCAGAAAAATATATGAATAGCTATCATCGCCTATATACTTAAAAATAAAAACACATGAACTTCACGTCATTATGTGACACCCGCAGTGGCACTCATGTATTACCATTCACTAAGACGCCTCTTCATTATCCGGTAAATCTGCCTATCTCACCTTATGGCAGAATGGGTGAAATAGGCAGATTTACCGGAATACTTTCAGCAAATACAGCTTAATAATAATAATAATCTCGGGACAATTCACACAGCGCCAACTAGACCCAAGTTAGGCTAGCTGAAGCTTGTGTTATGCGTACTAGATAACTGATACATATACATAGATTTTATTTTTGTAAATACATACATATTATACATAGAAAACACCCAAACTGATACAAACAATCATACTCATGAATACAAATGTTTGTGCCGTGGAATCGAACCCGCGACCATCGGTCGTAAAGCGGTGTGCTAGACCGCTGGACCACCGAGGTCGTCAAAAACTACAAAACTACTTTAGGTATATTAAGACTAGTTGTCCCGGCAAACGTTGTTTTGCCACATAGAGTAATAACGCTATAAAAAAATAGGGGTTGATAATAGAAGGGTTGTTCGAGTCAAAATAGTTTTATACTAGTACAACTAGATGGCGCTGTATTTTTGCATAAATATTTCTAAAACACTCTAATAAGATATTTTTGTTGTTCCTTATATAGATATGTAATTTTTTATTTAGGCACTCCGCTGACCGACGCGCTAGCGAACGCACGTATGTGCTCGCTAGTCCCGCCGCCGTCTCGCTGTTCTCTGCTCCCTCGAGCAAACCATCGCGCGCGCGCACGTAGCGCAGTTACGTTCGCGCGTTCTTATTCATATACTTCGCCGCGTGTTAGGTGCACTCGGTGCACCTAGCGTGGCCCGGGCCTCCGTGTCCCGCGCCGACCGCGGCCGACCGCGCTCTCGGCATCCGTTCCGACACAGTGCTACCGGACTTTCCGCGTGTGTAGTGTTGTGTTGTGAGGACTGAAGGAGAAACTCTCTTCGTTCAAGTGAAGTGAAGTGTTGTGTGTGGACGTTCAGTGGCACGGACTGTCGTGAGTTAGGGAGGTGCGTCACGCCTATTGCGCGACGCGCCGATCCGAGCCGCCGCCGCTGCCACCAACACCCGCCGACGCCTGCTGCCTGCCGCCCGCCGCCGACGCCACCAAGTAGGTTCGCTTAGGTACACATTTTTCACTCAATAAGATTAGTGATCTTACATATTAGGGTCACATATCAATAGGCACTCACCCCCTGCCTCACCCGGCAGGAGGCCCCCGCGACACCGTCGGCTGCACCCGCCGACGACCGTCCTTATCTTAAGTATTTTGACTTACCCTATTGTTTCATTGTTTTGTATTGTTATTGTATTGTATTGTATTGTTATTGTATTTTTTTATATTACTATTTCTACTCTTATTCTATTCTTTTGAACAGTGGTAATTAACATTACCACTGTTCAAAAAAATGTCCTTATCAGAGGCCGATATGCCTCTGTTCTTCCAGTTCCTGGAAAAAAAGTGTCCCGGCATCTTAAATGCTTTTATAGCATTCAAAGCCGCCAAGCCCGTCCACTTAGTGTACAGCTCGCTCCCCGCGTCCCCAATGATGACTCACACTGACGAACCGAACACTGACACTGACGAATTCGAGGACGACTCGCAACGGCTCCCGCCGCTTCCCCCGACCCAAGCCGACCAGGCCGAACCCGCCTCGCCCGCCATGGAGCAGGACGACTCCGTCGCGGAGCTTGACGCTCCTAGTATGGAGCTCGACGCCATCCGCGACGGCGACGTCCCCTCTCCCATCCCCCGGTCTCCTCAGACGAGGACGATTTTATTCTTGTTGGCAACAAGCGTGCCAAGAAGACCCAGGGCTCCCAGCCAGCCAAAACAAAGCGTGCCCATGACGGCACCGCTAAAACCGCCCCCGGTCCGAGTGCACGCAAGTCGCACCCCGAGACCAAAGCCCCGCCCCCCGTCATCATCCAGGACAAAAGTGCCTGGAACACCGTATCCAATATGCTTAAAAACAAGCATATCAATTTCAGCCATGCTAAGGCTACCTCAATAGGGATCAAAGTATCAGTCCCATCATCTGACGACCATCGTCGTCTCACCACCTTCCTGCGGAGAAAAACATAGGTTATCACACCTATGCTCTCGAGGAAGAGAAAAAGCTCCGCGTTGTAATACGCGGTTTACCCAAGGAGCTCTCAACAGACTCCATCCTTGAGGACCTTCAGTCCCAGAATTACCCAGCGCACGAGGTACATCGTATGTACCAGTCGCGCTCACGCAACAAGGCCGCTATCGACCTTGTTCTAGTCATTAGATTTATCCCCAGAAGGCAAATCGATCTTTGATATAAAGAGCGTTTGCCAACTATCCTCACTCTCCGTAGAGGCGCCTCGCAAGCGTACCTACCCCGGACAATGCCACCGTTGTCAGAACTACGGGCACTCTGCCCGTAATTGTTTCGCTCGCCCACGGTGCGTCAAGTGCCTAGGCGATCACGCCACCGCAGATTGCGGCCGTAGGCCCAACACCCCCACGCCCCCAGTTGCACCCTCTGCCTCACAGAGGGTCACACCGCGAATTACCGCGGTTGTTCACGCGCCCCACGTCCCGCCAAAAAGAAGGCCACCCACACCCAGGGCAACCGTGCTCCGGCACGTGCCCCCGCCAAGGCTCAAACACAACCCGAGCCACTCGTACCCCCCCTCTGCCTGCTAACAATGCCTGGATTAAACCCCCGGCAATTGTAAGCAAGGTAGCACCCAACCCGCCCGCCCAGAAAGCCCCGCCCGCCCAGTCGCCCCCGCCCGCCCAATCGGCCCCGCCCATGCCCATACACAAACCCGTCCCCAAAACACTGCCCGCGGCCCCCAAGGCCAACGGCAGCTCCCTCGCGCAGGACTTCGCATTGGTCGCTCGCTTAGCCAGCACCATCGACCCTAACGAGATTGCCCTTCTGGCCTCCAAGCTCCGCCTGTATAAGGAGTCGCCCCAAAATAGGCTCGCAGCCGTCTGCGAGCACATCGGCGTACTTACCGCCATCCTCAATTTTAACCTGTAATTATGGGTACTCGAGCTCAGAGAGAAAAGCCTCGGTCCGTTCGAATAGCGTTTTTTAACGCGTTCGGATTAAAAAACAAAAGGAGGAAATCGCCTCCTTTCTCACTGACCACCAAGTCGATATTCTCCTCGTGCAGGAGACCCTACTGAAACGTTCAGTCCGCGATCCTAGAATCGCCAATTACAACTTAGTTAGGAACGACCGCACCGCCTGTAGAGGCGGCGGTACGCTCATATACTATAAACGGTCCCTACATTGTATACCGCTACAAACACCGCCTCTCACTCATATGGAGGCCTCCGTCTGTCTTCTCGGCATGACCGGCCACCGACCGCTCGCCGTGGCATCCGTATATCAGCCTCCCGGCAAACTACTGCTGGAAAGCGACCTACGCGCCCTCCTAGATATCAACAGCGCCACCATTCTGGCTGGCGATTTGAATTGTAAACACACCCGCTGGAACTGCCACGTGTCCACGACAAACGGCCACAAACTAGACAGACTAGCCGACTCGCTCGAATTCGAGATAATCGCCCCGCTCCGCCCTACTCATTATCCCCATAACGTGAACCACCGACCCGACATACTGGACATGGCACTGCTGAGGAACGTAACCCTACGGGTGAGCTCCCCAGAAGTCCATGCCGAGCTTAACTCGGACCATCGACCGGTAACCCTCCTTCTGGGCCCTCCGCCCGACACGCCACTACCAACCAAAACAATAACAGACTGGCAACGACTCGAGAAATCTCTCGAATCGACCGACACACCGATACTAAACCGTATTCCCGACGTCATAGAGTCCACCGAGGACACTCTCATTGCGATCGACTCGCTTACTAACCACCTGCAGTCGGCAGTCAAGGACTGCTCCAGGGAGGTACCGGCGACGGACGACCGTCGCTGGCAGCTCCCCGATGACGTAAGGAGGTTAATAAGCGATAAGAACGCAGCCACTAGAGCGTACGATCGCTACCCCTCCGAACCGAACCGGGTGCGCCTGCGAGCCTTACAGCGTAGCGTTAAGGAGCGCATCGCGCAGATCCGGGACGGTCGGTGGGGCAAGCTCCTAGAAGAGATAACACCATGCCACACCGCGTACTGGCGCATAGCGAAATCTCTCAAAACCGACCAACAGACAAACGACATGCCCCCGCTAGTCCGACCCGACAACACTATAGCCTTCTTCGACGAAGACAAGGCTGAGTGTCTAGCGTCCAACTTAGAAGCCCAATGCTCCCCCAGCACGCTCCCAGTCGAGGCAGGTCATCTCGAGAAGATAGACACCGAAGTCGAACGCATCGCGTCCACCCCGCCCACCGAATCCCTCTCACCAGTCACGCTTGATGAGGTCAAAACGCTAGTTAAACAACTACCTATCAAAAAATCACCCGGCTCAGACGGCATATCGAATAGATTAGTCAAAAGTCTGCCATCCCAACTTTTGTTATTACTCGTCGCTATTTTTAACGCGGCGCTGTCCAACGCTATATTTCCAGACAGCTGGAAAGAAGCCGTGGTCATTGGCATCCCCAAGCCCGGTAAAAATAAATCCGACCCGTCCAGTTATCGTCCTATCAGCCTCCTCAAGGCTATAGGCAAGCTTTACGAGCGAATCCTCCTCGCCCGCCTAAAGGAGTTTATATACTCCAAAGGCCTGCTCATCAATGAGCAGTTTGGCTTCCGAGCCAAACACTCATGCGTCCATCAAGTGCACCGCATCACGGAGCACATTCACAAAAACACTCTGTACTTCGCCACCAAGTCCCCCAAAGGCGGTACAGGCGTCCTATTTTTCGATGTGGCTAAGGCTTTCGATAAAGTCTGGCACAACGGCTTGATTTACAAGCTTCATCAGTTAGGTGTCCCCGACAGGCTAGTACTCATTGTACGAGATTTCCTGTCGAATCGCTCTTATCGCTACCGTATAAACGGAGCGTTATCCGACCCGCACCCCATACGAGCCGGCGTCCCTCAGGGCGCCGTCCTCTCTCCGATGCTCTACTCGTTGTACACCAACGACATCCCCAAATTCTCCGACTTAAAAGTCGAAATATCGCTGTTTGCCGATGACACGGCTCTCTTTACATCCGCCAAGTCCCGTGCGACAATAGCCAGACGGCTTCAGAAAGCCGTAACGATACTGGGCGAATGGTTCCGTCGGTGGCGCATAGAAGTCAATCCCGAAAAAAGTGCAGCAGTGTACTTTAGCAGGGAATTCGACTCTATGAATCACCCGATCGAACTATTCGGCCAAAACATCCCGTGGGTTTCGAAAACGAAATATCTCGGCGTCACCCTAGATAGGAAACTAACGTTTCGTCCTCACATCAAGCGTGTCCGCGACCGAGCCGCCTTTATACTAGGGCGACTCTATCCTTTTATTAACAAGCACAGTAAAATGTCGCTTCGCAACAAGCTGACATTATACAAGGCTTGCATCCGTCCCATCATGACCTACGCTAGTCCCGTATTCGCCCACATACCCTACTGCTTAATCAACAGACTGCAGGTCATTCAGAATAGGTTTCTGCGTCGAGCCACCGGTGCGCCGTGGTTCGTTCGCAGCGTAGATCTCCACCGCGATCTTAATCTGCCCTCCATCAAGCAGTTTATGAAGGAAGCGTCTCGACGCTACTTCGACTCTGCCCAATCCCACCCTAATCCGCTTATAGTCAGTGCGGTCGACTACGCACCGAGGAGTAATATCCGACATACGCGACAACGTCGCCCGAGGCACGTTCTCATTGACCCCGACGACCCCATAACGGCAGGTAACCTCCCCACGGGCCCACCCGTTCCACCCCGACCACACTTTTACACACACACACGACACCGTCCTCGCCGGCGAAGACGACGACCTCAAACACACAATATCGCGCATTCAACCGGGCGCCTGCGCGCGCCCGGGCGCTCCACACCGGCGCCCCCGGGCGCCCCTCCGATCGATCCCCCGTCCAATTCAAACGGGGATCGAAATTACGACGGCCTGAGCCGAGGTTCGAACCCCTAGTGGTGCCCTCAGACTAAAGTCGTATCCGTCGGGCAGGAGTTGGCCTTCAGCCGCTCCATAAGTCCTTCCGCGGGTTTGGAGTGCCATCTGCACTCGCCCCATAACGTCCGGTGAAGCTGTAAAGGCCAGCTACGGCCAACAGCATTAGAGTAGTCCGAAAAAAAAAAAAAAAGTGTGCGGTCTCTTTTGGTCGACAGACGTGCTCTCGAACGAATCTCCGTATCATACTTGTTTGCTTTATAAGTTCTTGTACTGATTTTGTTAAAATTAATTATACGATTTGTTATAAGTTTCTTTTATTTAATTAAATTTAGAGCATATTCCTAACATCAGAAGTGGGATTCGAGGCCATTTTTGGTCGCGAATAACATTTTTGACTAAGGATTGATTACATGTCGAGTAGAAAACGCCCATCGTTACGAGAGCACGCGTCTCCGTTCTCCACCTATCAAATATAGGTGAACTAGCAGCGTTAATGGACGCAAGTCTCAACAATTGGTGTCGCTGGAACAACGTGCGGTAGCTCAGCGAAACAGGGGTTCGCATATAGCTGCCGACGTAGATGCTGACGACGTGCCTGCGCCGGCACCGGCCCCGCCGCGCTGTCGCCGCCCGCGCAGACAGTCGGCGCGCCAGCCAGACCCGCCAACACGGCGCCAACGAGCGCACCTGGTGCGGTGGCGCGATCGGTTGCTACCTCAACAGACATTACGAAACGTCTTATCGACGCTTAATGTCATGAATCTGGTGAGATCTTTCCATTTTTATATTTCATACTTTTAAGTATGCGCAACATTGACGAATAGTTGCGATGAAATAGATCGTGGTCATTCAGTGAACCGACAGACGGTGTCAGTTTTGAGGTTAAAAAGTGAAGCAAGCGCGTAGTAACGTGAGTGGGCTAGTGATGATCATACTTGGTCATATATGATGGCAAACTACGTAGTATAGAAGTAGATTCTCAAATACGGTGCTATAGTTGCAATATAGTCGGGTATAGAAGTAAATTTAGTTCTTTTGAAAAAAAAAAATAACCTACGGACAAAATCGTATATGCGTTTTATAAGAAGATAGGTCATACTGAATACGTTTACTTTACAAAGAAATAATCTGAATTAGGCTAACGCAAATTTTCGCCGTGACTTGGACTAGTGATAATGCACATCGCGACGAAATTACCGCCGTAATATGCAGGTACCCACAGATGTTTAGTACGATAGTGGTTCAACAACTTCTTTTTTAATCAAATGATCGTTTTCGTGTTGTAAGGTGCACATATTATGCTGTTTAGGCGAAACGGATATGCGGTCTGGTTATACCCACAGATGTTTAGTACGATAGTGGTTCAACTTCTTTTAAATCAAATAATCGTTTTCGTGTTGAAAGGTGTACATATTATGCTGTTTAGACGAAACGGATATGCGGTCTGATTATACCCGCAAATGTTTAGTACGATAGTGGTTCAACTTCTTTTAAATCAAAAGATCGTTTTCGTGTTGTAAGGTGCACATTATGCTGTTTAGACAAAACGGATATGCGGTCTGATTATTTTCTTACTTTATCTGCAAAATTCAATAACATCTCACAAGAAGTAACTTCTTAATACCTTGTGAATATCTGAAACACGCCAGTACTCATTGGTAACGATATTTTTAATATTAAAAGCGCGAAAAATCATTCACGCGTTGCGCATTTGTCTGGAGTGGACGTGTCGTTATACATAACTGCCTACTTTGTGCTTCGAAGGAATCGTACATTTGTTATATTTGTTTATTATTGTGTCTATTGAGTGGACGCCACGTAAATATGTCCCTGCAACGTACACCACCGAAGTTCTCCTCAAATCCTGACATAAGTGCATCATCAGCCTCAGTGACTGACAAAAGTAATATAAATTTGCGGAAACGTAAACAACCACATGACGAAACAAGTAATATATTTTGTGAATTGGAGAAAAAGTTTAGTGACCAATTAAATATCTGGAATAAGAGAATTGATGAAGGTATTATGGAAACAATATCTGCTGCAGTTAAGTCATGTATGTCGCTTGAACTAGCGAAAATATCCACTACATTATCAGAAATTAATACATCGATACTTGGACTCCAAGCAGACAATGTCAGTGTCAAGGAATCAGTAAGTAATTTCATTACTCGTCTCTCCGACATGGAAACCTCACTCAATGCAGTGCATCAACGTCAAGATTTACTTGAGCAGCGCCTAAGTGCCATCGAAATTAATAATAAATCCCTGAACCAATCTCCAGATCAAATAAAAGCATTAGAAACCAAAATTAATTATATGGAACAACAGGCGAGAGAATGCAACATTGAAATATCGAACATACCAGAACGACGAAATGAGAATCTTATGGTCATCGCGACTAACTTGGGTACCGTAATAAATCAAAAAATTGTTCATAATGACATTATATCTATACATCGAGTCCCCCATGCCTCTCGGGAGGATACCCGACCCAAGAATATAATAGTTAAATTCTCCTCTAGGATCTTACGTGACAACGTACTTGCTGCATGCCGTCTCAAGAAGGGAATCAATTCTGAACAATTATCAATATCAGGTTCAGTGCATACCATTTATGTGAACGAACATTTAACTGTGAGAAATAAACTGTTATTTCGTGAAAGTCGACAAAAAGCTAAAAATCAGAATTACAAATATGTGTGGGTTAAGAATGGTATTATTTTATTACGAAAAACGGATAACTCTCCGGTTTTGGCAGTGCGTTCTTCGCATGATATGGTCAAAATTAAATAACATGCATGTGCCAGTATTATATAATAGCTTAATTATAATAATCTTAAATATGAATAATATACGTGCATTCATTTTGATCTATTCATGTACAGTATTCTGTGTGCGAGGGTATGTCTGCAATAACTGCGTGAGGTATAATGATGCTAATACCCACAATGTTTGCATTCACGAATACACGGTTCAACTCAACAAATCATTACTACTTTTGTTTTATGCACTCATATTAAACAATTTGTATTTGTCAAGTATCAGATATTTATTCTATGGAATGATTGGTGAACATGTACATGTCATTGTTTGTGTATATACTACACACACAAAGTATTATTTTCAAGAAGTTTCATATAGGAGATATATACGTTTGTTATTGAATCTGTTGTTGCTTATAAATATTTTAATTTTAAGTCATAATTTTTATTATAATTATAAATGTTTGATGGTGAATGGTACTGTTTGTTGTGCATTCTTTATATACTTTAGAAATATAAGTAACGTAACGTTAGTCAAATTAATGTACTATCACGTTGACACTATAATACTTTCTCACATTTATGTATTCTATCATCCGATGTGTGTATCGACTACCTGTCTACAGCGTATATATTGTTATACAATAACATTTAGTAATTTATCTTGTCATTATTTTCTTAACATTCAGTGCGAATAAATATTTGTCCGTTTATTACCAAAACTGCAGAGGGCTGAGGACAAAATTGCACACGTTATATATGAATATCCTATTACACAATTATGATGTCGTTATTTTAACAGAAACCTGGCTACAGGGTGATATTATTGATAATGAAATTATTGATAACCGATATCATGTATATCGATGCGACCGGGACCGAGTGGCAACGGACCGGAGAGACGGTGGCGGGGTGCTGGTGGCCGTACTGCGTGAGCTCGCCGCTGTCCCCTGCATGCCGCTCCCCGCCACCTCGTACTCGTACCGGTCCCCCCCGCCTATTGTCGATTATGTGTTATTAGAGATGCGCCTTTGTAACGGCATTACTTGCCTACTTAGTGCTGTTTACATACCGCCGAGTCAACATGTTGATGTATATTCTTCATATATAGAATATATCCAACAAATAATACAGGAACGTAATGTCCAAAAGTTTTGTATGGTTGGAGACTACAATCTGTCAACACTTGAATGGTATTCAGATGGGTCTGGTCTTCAGCCAATTCTTACAAATAAATCAACCTTATCTGACAAAGAAATTATGTCATTTACTGCTCAAATGAATTGTCTACAAATTAACAACATAAGAAATAAGAATAATAAAATATTAGACCTTGTCTTTACTAATATCACAAACTGCAGTTTGACGCCTGCGCCGATTCCCCTTGTCCCGTCTGACGAACATCATCCACCATTTTATTTTATTGCCCCTTTGGATTTTAAGTTGAAATATATGTCTTCAAAAATTCAAAACCAATACTGTTTCAAGAGTGCTGACTATAGCGCAATCAATGAAGATTTATCTAAGTTGGATTGGTATGATTTATTTAAAGATAAATCGACTGAATCCGCTGTTGATATATTTTATGAAATTGTTTACGGACTAATAAAAAAACACGTACCAATTAAAATTATAAAATCTACTCGTTTCCCGCCTTGGTTTTCTTCTTCTTTGAAGCATATATATAAAGATAAAACTCAAGCATGGATTAAATGGAAAAAATATAAAAATAAGACTGATTATGAAAAATTTTCACTGTATAGAGAACGATTCAAAAAGGAATCACAAAAATGTTATTGTTCTTACATTGATAAAGTTGAAAGTAGTATAAAAGACAACATAAAATTTTTTTGGACATTCGTTTCTAATAGGGATGATATTCCTGAGTCACTATATTATAATGATAAAATCACTGAAAAACCTGAAGAGGCTTGTAATTTATTTTCAGACTTTTTTCATTCTGTTTTTGAACCCTCATCCGTAACAGAAGATTATGATATAGACAATATTAACTCAAATATAAACAACAATAGTAGTAATGTGGTAATAACTAACATTACATTCAGTATCGATCAGGTACTTAAGGAACTTAAGCTGCTGGATATTTCTAAAGGTGCAGGTACTGATAATATTCCAGCCTACTTTCTAAAGTTAACTGCAGTGACATTATGTAAACCATTGCACTATCTATTTAATAACTGTCTACGTGACGGTGTATGTCCGATTATTTGGAAATCAGCACGTGTCGTACCAATACATAAAGGGGGTTGTAAAAAAAATATTGAAAACTATCGCCCAATCTCAATTTTACCAACGTTATCTAAAATACTTGAGAGACTCGTGCATAATGCTATTTATCCCATAATCCATGACAACATTATTCCTCAGCAGCACGGCTTTGTTGAACGTCGTTCTACTACTACAAACCTGGTAGTCTATGCCTCTTATCTATTTGAGACTTTGGACCAAAACAAACAAACAGACAGTGTATATACAGATTTCAGAAAGGCATTTGATACAATAGATCATAAATGCCTTCTAGAAAAAATTGCATTCAACGGTATACGAGGTTGTCTTTGGCGTTGGTTTAAATCCTACATCACAAACAGAACTCAAAAAGTTGTAATTAATGGGCATGAATCCGATTTAATGTCCATAAGTTCTGGAGTACCTCAGGGGTCGATCCTAGGTCCTTTACTTTTTATAATGTTCATAAATGATGTCAATTCATGCTTTAAGTTTTGCAAAATTTTATTGTATGCTGATGACCTTAAAATATATCATGTAATTGATGGTCCCAATGATCATATACATTTTCAGGAGGATCTGAATCGTTTCAGCAGTTACTGTAAAACTAACAAGCTAACACTTAGTCTAACAAAATGTAAAAGTATCACTTTCTCCAGAAAGCGAAATATAAGCAAGTTCTCTTACACATTGTGTAATTCTGTCCTCAATAATGTGGAAATAATCAAAGACTTAGGTATTACTTTAGACACTAGGCTCGTACTTGATACACATATCGATAATATAATTAATAAAGCATATAAAATGTATGGTTATGTTATGAGAACCTGTGTTAATTTTAAAAGCCCTTCTACTTACTTATATTTATACAAAAGTCTTATTCGCTCTCAATTAGAATATGCCGTAACTGTTTGGAACCCTTTTTACAATATATATTCGGATAGAATTGAAATGGTACAGAAAAAATTTCTACGCCGATTACAATATAAGTTTTACCATAGCCATCTTTCTTATGACAGACTTTTGAAGAAATTTGATTTATTAAATCTAACATCGCGACGCACACAACTTGAGATTATGTTTTTATATGATATAGTCCAAAATAAATATGATTGCACCTCTTTGACAAACCAGATAAGTTACCGGGTTCCATCGCGAGCACAAATGAGAACGTCAAGAAAACAGGAATTGTTCGCTGTTAACAGATGTCGTACAAACTCTGGTACTCGGTCACCAATTAATAGAATTGTTAAAGCATATAATGATAAGTTCTCTAATATACATATATTTGCTACTAGACCATCATTATTCAAAAAGATGGTTGGTCAGAATTTGTCACATACCCACTTAACTTAATAGATGTTAATTTTTATTCTTAGTAATTCCTTTTTTTTTTTTATTTTTTATTATTATTATTTTATTTTATTTCATTTTACGCTTTCTTATATTTTTTTTATTTATTTATTTATTTACATGCTCTCGGTGAGTATTACAGTATAATACCAATGCACTCATCAAGGATTAAACTTACGCAATACATAGATTAATAGTAATAATAATTATAGTAACAATAACTGTTTTATATATATATAGAAAACAACAACTACAGAAATTACAATAACAATAATAATTTAGACAAGAATAATACCTATTCTAATATTGTGACTCCACAAAACTTGTTACCGCTCTGTGAAACTCTGGGGCAGTACAGTTAAATATGTCAAGTTGACAAATTACAGATACCTCATTAAGCAGACGAAGTGCTCTTGGGATTGGTGCATGATCAGCACCTGAGGTTCTGCACCGGGGCAGAGCAAATATTCTATGTTTACGATCGCGTTTATTAATTTCTGGGACCTGAAAGCTGATCAGACTCAAGATATTTGGATCATATCTAATTCCCTTAATTATTTTATATATGAACTCCAGAAGTGATATGTTTCGTCTTATCTCAAGGACATTATATCTCAACATACCTAACAAGAAGGTGCTCGGATATATATGAGGATAACCTACGCGATAACCATATTGTTTATGATACAACCATCTCATAAACTTTTTTTTTGTAATTGTTCAATCATCATTGAATATTTTGCCTCGTGTGGATTCCATATGATAGCATTACTTTCTAAAATACTCCTAACGTAAGCATTATACAAAATTTTTATAGCTTCAATACTATTCAGGTTTTGGGCCTGCCTTAGCACAAATCCCAGAGATCTGTATGCTCTGCGACACATCCCTACGATATGTTTACTAAAGGATAAATCCTCACTCATTAACACCCCTAAATCGCTAACAGAGTTAACTCTTGGTAAGCACGTGGAGCCTAGACAATAATTGAAATTAATAGGCTTTTTTAGTCTACTAAATGTTAATACTGAACATTTGTTAGTATTAAACATTAAGTTATTCTTCTCACTCCATTGTTTGACGCAATCAATATCTCGTTGGAGACGAATGCAGTCAGAGTAACTATTAATTTTAAAAAATAATTTGAGATCATCAGCAAATAATAGGCATCTTGCTGAAGTAACGGTCTCAGGCAAATCATTTATCATGATAAGAAACTCTAACGGTCCAAGGTTGGAGCCTTGGCTGACCCCAGAATGTGTGTAATAAGAATGAGAAATATGGCCACCATACTGAACATATTGTTTTCGATTTTTTAAATAGGACGCAAAAAATTTAAGTAGTGATGGGGTAAAACCGACAGATGCTAACTTTCTCAGAAGTATATCGTTATTTACCATATCAAATGCTTTTTTGTAATCTAAATAAATTGCATCAACTTGTGAGCCAAAATCAACAGCTGCAGTTGTATAGGTCCAGAATGACATCAAATTACTGGTAGTGGAACGTCCCTCCCTGAATCCGTGTTGAACGTCGGTGATTACACTCTTTGTTTGTTGAGCGATATAACGGTGTAAAATAGATTCAAACAACTTGCCAAACACTGACAAGATAGCTACTGGCCTATGGTCATTAACATTAGAAGCCGGTTGTTTTTTAGGAATGGGAACTACACGTGATATTTTCCATTCATCAGGATAGTAATTATTTTTTAAACATAAATTAAATATATGCAGTAAAGGAGTTGCCAAAACCGAACCGCAATCCTTCAATATATAAGGAGGAATACCATCCGGCCCAGCAGATCTTTTTGGCTTAAGCTTTTTGAGGGCTATGTTAATGTCCTGCGACAATATGCACTGTATGTGAATCCGATTATTACTATTTTCACTTGCTGCCGCCATCGCTTCATCTACATTCAATTTTGGTGGACTCTGAGCATATATTGAAAAGAAATAGTTTGCAAATAATTGAGCACATTCATGTATCGGTACCGATCGTTCATTATGTAGAATACTGCTCACATTATCCCTATATCTACGTTTCGCCTTTATATATCGCCAAAACGCCGATGGGTCTTGTTTTATGTCGTTTTCAATTTTATACCTATAATTATCAAAATCCCTTTTTATATTAAGCTTAACTATTGCCCTAAAGTGTGAAAATAAGGCACGATAATTTTGTAATTTTGTAATTTTGTATTTAGTGTGATAAAACGACTTAGTTTTAATGTTGCGCTTAGTTTCAGTCGTGTACCACACAGGATAAGAATATCGAGATGGTACAGTCTGGCGCTTTTTTCTTGGGACACAATCATCGACACAAGCATTAATAATATTGTAAAAAATATTCAATGCAAGTTGTGGATCACCTGTTTGTAACAAAGACCACCAGTCTATATTACCTAATTTTGAATATAAAGTTATAAAATCAGCTTTATTAAAATCCCAGTCATTTACAGTACTCAACTTATCACAACATTGATTTTCACCATAATATTTAGTATTTATGAAGAAACTAAGTGGCGGGTGATATTTGTCCATTGGCACTAAGCTGTCAATTTCATGAATCACTGTCACCTGCCCCAATGATTTGCTAACTAAAACGAGGTCTAATGTACTTCCGTAGCTATTTTGTATACAATTTACTTGATCGAGATCACAGAGCGATAACAAATATTCATATCTATGATGCACCGCAAGGGATGCCGAATTAAAATTAAAATCTCCACATATTAAAATATTGGAGTACTTAAAACCAATACATTCAATCACCTCAAAGACTGCAAAATACTGAGCTTCAGACGCAGTCGGTGGTATGTATACGCACACAACCACAAATAATAAATTGTTATTACGATATAGGCCGCCACACACTAACTCACAATCGCAACCGGTTTTATTGTCTAGTTCGATGTCTATTCCGCGAAGATCATATAAAGCTGGGGTCACAATAGCTACTCCGCCTCCGCGACTCTTTCCACTTCTGTCACATCGAAGTAAAGTATATCCAGGTGCCACGACCTCCTTGTCCAAGATTCCGGGAAGTAACCACGTTTCAGTTATGAAAAACAGTTGAAATGTAGATGCTGCCATAGCCGACGAAAATTCATGAAGCTTATTAATAGATAAGTTGCATTTTGAGTCGATATTTGTAATTTTGTATAAAATTCACCACTACTCTAGACAAATTTGCATGATTATATAATTATTGTCTTAAGTAAACTGTGATTAACGTCGTTGGTAATACATTTATCTTTCATCTCATCACATATTGTATGTATATTTAATATTGTATTACTGTTTGTTAGTCCTAAATAAATAAATAAAAAAAAAAAAAAAAAGACATTGTGTAACGTACCATCCAAGGCAACCAAGGATGCGCCGAGCAAAGCTGCGTCACAAGATCCGACAAGGAGGGCTGTCGAATGGAATGCGCCAACTCAGGCTGCGTCCCGTGACACACCATCCATGTCGGTAAAAGATGCGGTGAAAAAGGCTGTGTCTGAGGACACGTTGAGGAAGGGCACTGAGCGGAATGCGCCAACCCAGGCTGCGTCCCGTAAAGTGCCTCCAGCGTTGGCCTTAGATGCGCCTCCAAAGGCAACTCTTAACCCTCCGCCAAAGACAGGCGCTGCTATGGGGGAACCAAGGACAAGCGCACTCCGGGATGCGCCCAACAGGGCTGCGTCAGTGAGTGCGTCTTCCGAAGGGAACTCGGCAGCACTGATGAAGGCGGAGGCGGAAGAGAGGTCAAACAAAGCTGCATCCGACAACGGTTCTGACACCCCGGCATTGGATCTGTCGTCATTAAAAGACGCAATCCAATCACCCACGAAACCGGGTCAATGGAAGACCGTCACCAAACCCAAGTCGGCCTCAAAAAAGCGGCGCATGAAGGCCAGAGCCAAAGCAGCAGCACAATGCGCAGAAGCAGTGGATGCCGTAAGGCATCAGCTCGGTACTTACACAAAGGCGACCAAACCGAAAGGGGAGGCGTTAACAAGTGGGACCAAAGCACCCGCAACTGCCTCGACAAGTGCTGCACTGACGGTTGGCCTTCATAAACGCAGCATGAAGCCCAGAGGCCGGAAAAAGACCAGGACATAATACGATAAGACCGCACCAATACCGCAGAAACGCACTCGTCCGGAGGACACGGTCACACCCAAAGGGGAGGGCAAAAAACCCAGAACCGCAGGAGCGATGGGTAGGGGACCGACGTCATACGCTGAAGCAGCTGCCAGCTTCCTGGCAAACGAACTGTGCGTTGCAGTCATGGTAGAACCATTTACCGACCTCATACAAGACCAAGCGGAGGATCTCAGAAGGCAGATCGAAGGGAAGCTTAGACTCCAAGTCAAAGCCGACCTCAAGATCCCTGCAGCCACAAGAAAAGACCTCAAATTCCGTGGCAAGGCTCACTTCGCAGATGGTGTCCTCAAAACATGGTGTGAGGATGCCTACACCTTAGCCTGGCTTGAGAAAAGCATCACAGACATGGTCTCACCAGTAGAAGGCTCGAGACTAGTCGTTAGACCACAGTCGGCCATACCGAAGAAGGTGCCGTGCCTGCTCTTTGTACCTGGAGAAATCGAGGACTTGGCAGAGCTACGTGAACTTCTCGCGGGGCAAAACAGCAACATGAGCATCAACTCCTGGACCCTGACACACGAAAGAATCAGAGCAGATCCACCTGGAACCTGCCTATTCTTTCGTATTCCTGAAAAGGATGTAGAAGTGCTGAAGGCCCAGGACAGAAGAGTCTACTACCTGATGGGGGAACATCTATGTTCGCTTCCTGGACACAGATGTCTCCCATCAAACACCTGCAGCCGCCTCGAAACAGACGGAGGCCACAAGCCTTGGCGAGCAGGAGACGGAACCCGAGCCGACAACGTCGGCAATGGATGTCGCGACTGCGGCGGAGGACGTAGAGGCTCCGACGGCAATGGAGCAGGAACCATCTTCACCGGGAATTATCTCGGATGAAGAGTGCTTTCCGGCGGGGGAGGAGAGAGCGAGGCCAGTGACAGCCTCCTCTACTCCTCCCCCTACGGGAAGACTAAACTCCTGCAGGGAAACCTCCAGCACAGCCAAACTGCGACGGCCTCACTACGCAGAGTGCTGGAAAATAACACCCAGACCATAGCCCCGATCCAAGAGCCGTGGATCAGAAACAACAAAATCTGTGGTCTCGGCAACATCGGAGGAAAACTGCTACTGGATACCTCCGTAAGTAAACCTAGGACTTGTATTTTCCTACCAAAACATGTTCCAACATTATTAATAAACGAATTCTGTTCAAGGGATCTAACAACAGTCAGAATAACCAGTGTAGAACAAAATCTCCCGGACATCGTCCTCGCCTCAGCATACCTGCCGAGCGACGGGGAGGTGCCACCTCCAGAACTCAGCCAGCCGGTCGAGTACTGCGAGAGGGAGAAGCTGGAACTGGTCGTCGCCGCTGACTCCAACGCGCACCACACGCTATGGGGAAACAGTAAGACCAATAACAGAGGTGAGGACTTAGCTCTTTTTATCTTTAGCAATAACCTCACACTGCTCAATAAAGGTTCCGAACCTACATTCATAAACGCTCGTTCACAAACCATCATAGACATAACACTGACATCGACAGGCATCTCGGAGCATGTTCGTGACTGGCACGTGTCCAACGAACTATCATGCTCTGATCATAGATGGATCCGCTTTACAATCGACATGCAGTTACCTAAACCACAGCCGAGACGGATTCCTCGTAACACTGACAAATTCAAATTCCTGGGATTGGTCAAAACGTACGTAGCAAAACAATCCGTACTCTCAATAAAACTAGACAAAACGGAAATAGACAACCACGCAGACAACATAACGTCCATACTAACCACGTGCTACGAACAGTCTTGCCCTCTCACCGTACCCAAAATCAGAGGTAGGCAACACTGGTGGTGTCTCGAACTAGAAAGACACCGCCGGAAGTTAAGGAAAACTTTCAACGTAGCCATGAATAGTAGGTCACAAAGTGATTGGGACAAATACACTACTTCGAGAAAAAAATATAAAAAACTAATTCGCCAACGACGACAGGAATGTTGGAGGCGATTCTGCACAAATATAGAAAACAACAACCAAGCAGTCAAGGTAAAAGCGTGTCTCTCCAAGGAGAAAGACCACACAATAGGCTGTCTAAAAAAACCAGATAACAGCTACACAACAAATGACACAGAAACTTGCGAAATACTACTGTCAACTCACTTCCCAGGATTTCTAGTGGACAATAACCACTCATGGAATTCACAGGAAGACAGGACAACCAGCAGCTCGGACTGGGAGGTAGCTAGCAAAATAATAGACAAAGAAAAACTAATATGGGCAATCAACACATTCCTGCCTTTCAAAGCAGCGGGACTAGATGGTGTCTTTCCGGCCCTCCTAAGATGGAGCGGAGACATAATAGCTGAACAACTCGTTCAGCTATTTCGAGCATGTCTGGCACACCGATACATACCTTTGAAATGGCGCGAAGTGAAAATAATCTTCATCCCAAAACCAGGCAGAGGTGATTATACACAGGCCAAATCCTTTCGACCAATTAGTCTCACATCGTTTTTACTAAAAACTTTGGAGAGACTATGCGACAAAGAAATCAGAGACCTTGTGTCCACAAACAAACCACTCCACCCTAACCAACATGCCTACAGTGAAGGTAAATCAACGGAATCAGCACTCCACAGCGTAGTAACCCGAATTGGTAACTCGTTACACTCAAAGCAGCCAACACTAGGTGCCTTTATAGACATCGAAGGACATAAAACAAATTTTACCAGCATAAGCCGGGCTCTCGCCATACATGGAGTACCTCTAACTATCATAGAATGCATAAGCAACATGCTAAAGAACCGTGCAATTCAGTTTACCGTTAACACTACCACACGAGGTATCGTGAGCAGAGGATGTCCACAAGGAGGGGTCCTATCACCTCTTCTTTGGAATCTAGTTGTTAACGAACTCATTGAGGAGCTCAACGACAACGACCTCTACACGGTAGGGTATGCTGACGAGATTGCCATACTGATAACAGGAAATTTTGAGGGAACTCTATGCGACCGCATGAGAGAAGCCTTCAGAACTGTAGAGAGATGGTGTAAAAACCACGAACTCTCGGTAAATCCTTCCAAAACAGAACTAATCATGTTTACTAACAAAAGAGCTCCTGGTACCTTCAGGACACCGAAACTCTTTAACACAGACCTTAATCTAAAAGAAGAAGTCAAGTACCTGGGAGTTATACTGGACAGTAAGCTCCTATGGAACAAACATCTTGACCACAAAATTAACAAAAGTACCATAGCATTTTATCAATGTCAAAAGATGCTAGGAAATAAGTGGGGTATTACACCAAAAATAACACTCTGGCTATACACAGCTGTGATAAAACCAATGCTCGTGTACGGGGCCTTGGTTTGGTGGACAAGGTCGAAACTCACGACCACAGTCAACAAACTAAGGTCCTTTCAAAGACTTGCATGCTCTTCAATCACGGGATGTATGAAAACTACCCCAACAACAGCAATTGAAATAGCCCTCAATATAACACCCCTCGATTTGTACATACAACAAGAGGCAGCCATAGCCATAAGACTATACCATCTTGGTCTATGGGGCAAAAACCATAATAGTTCTCACACTCACATCCTGAACCAAGTAATCGAACACGAACCTTTGATTGCAGCTCCGTGTGACAGAACTCAAACTTATCACTCATTTAACAGAAAATACCAAATACAAATGAATCAGGAGGAACAAGACCAATCTGCTGTAAATGAACTGCGCATATACACAGATGGCTCCAAAACACATAACGGTTCAGGAGCAGGAGCCCACTCCCTTGACCTCAACATGAACTTATACATACCACTCGGCCCACACAGTTCGATTTTCCAATGTGAATGCGTTGCCCTGACTGAGGCAGCACGAACAGTGCTAAAGTTAGGTGTCAACAACTTCAATTTAAAATTTATATCGGACAGTGCAGCCGTGCTAAAAGCACTACAGAACAGGAAATCAAACAACAGATTAATAATCGAATGTCACAATATCATGGATAAAGTGGCAGAGCACAACGGTGCAACCATCCAGTGGATAAAAGGGCATAGTGGATCATATGGAAATGATGCCGCGGACGAATTGGCGAGAAGAGGATCAGGCATGACGGTAGCAGGCCCCCTCCCGCTTCTGCCAATATCATTCTCACAATTTCGATCCTGGATTCGCCAAAGATCCACTGAGATACAAAACCAAAGATGGAAACAAACCACCGATTGTAAACAATCAAAAGTGGCAATTCCCAGAACAAATCAACGAATGACAAAACGCCTAATAAATCTGGACAGGCATAACATAAAAACAATGATAGGGACAATGACGGGCCACTGTCCCTTAAACAGACATTTGTACACAATAGGTGCTACAGACAGTCCCCTATGCCGGGGCTGCTTTGTAGCCGAGGAAACGGCCGCTCACGTAATCCTGGAGTGCGAAGCAGTGACCACACAACGAAATCAAATCCTCGGAACGGTGAGGTCGCTCCGAGAAGCCTGCGAAGACACCAGGAGACTTCTGCGCTTCTGGGAGGAGCTTGGCTGGCTACGCTAGTAGCCTGGCTCTACACGCACAACGGCCCGAATGAGAGGCCAATTGCGGAAAATGGAGTCCAACCGACATTGACATTTGACATTGACAAGACATTGCGTATACGAAATAACGATTTTAGCGTAATTTTAGAAACTGCTCTTTTGAAAATGATATAACGCGTAGTGAATCGATAGCGCGACTTCAATTGATAAATACACCATTCCGTGGTGATGAAAAAGAAAATTTGTAAACATTCTGAATACTTTTAGTGGCCCAGTCACAGCTATGGTCAATACCGTGTAGAGATACACATTCGACTACTTGTTAACGAAGTAGCGTTATGTAGGTACGACGGTTAATTACCGAATCGACCATATAAATTATTTTACGGTTATAAATTAAGCATGCGTGTGAAAATCCAGGTTTACAATTAATTTCCGCTAAGTGTAATTTCCTCGCTCCTGAGGTTGTGTATCCTAGAAGACTGGAACTATTTGTAAGAGTCAGGTCAGGCCGAGCGTATACAAATAGAAATGATGGATTCTTCGTTCTAACAAATTCAATTTGAGCACTTCATTCATTCATCAAGTAATACTTATTTTTGAATCTTCCGCGTGAACTATCTTATCGTATAAGGAACGAGCGAGGAAGACTAAGTCTGTTGCTCTTTTGAAGACTTGTGGTAACTCTAAATTTTTAAGTTCAAATGTGTGAATACAAACTGCGAATTAGTACAAAATCATTAAAATCTAAATATTACATAAAAACTGGTTGATTTAGTAAATAAGATTAAAGCGGTGTTAGAGTACGAAAGTCTCTACAAGCAGTCCTCGTTCATGTTCATGAACTGATCAAATGCAAAGAATAAGATGTAAGGAGAGCTGACACGGTTTGTGCAGTATTTAGTGGATAGTATTTAGTGATACTAGTCAGCTATCTTAGGCGGTATATCCCGTGATACACACAAATCGCCTCTTGAAATTTTAACGGGGAAAAGAATAGAAACTAGAGAGATGAGATCATCTCTATATTGGCTAGTCGATCCGCGTTGCTTATCTTTGACCATTTACGGACTGAAGTCCATACGGATGCAAGTGCACTAGGTTACGGTACTAATTCAAATGGGAAAAGACGGACGCATATACGCAGTAGCTTTACAATATGTGCAGATCCAAGGTACTACTCCTGAGCTCGAGATACTTGCTGTTGTCAAGGCGTTGCAACATCGTCATCTCATCGGAAAACATTTTAGGGTAGGAACTAACTGTAGCGGTCTGAAAATTACACGAGGATCTCTTGCCTAGGGTAGTGCGCTGGTGAATGTGCCTACAGGATCGTGATTTGACGTTTGAATATCGTAAAGGTTAGTTCATATCTCACGCATCGAAATCCTTTTAATAACCTCACGAATCGTAGTAGCATATGCTGCAGATGAAGAAACTACTTGTACAAGGGCAGTTGAATAGTTTGCGATATATAAAGAAAATAAATCTTAAAGAAAATAATTATTAACATATCTCTAATAAAGTCGCGATTCTTGTTATATTTCTAAAGACTACGTGTTGACCATATTGACGTGGAAACGTTGAGTTCAAATTAGTTGACGGTTTCAAAGTTGGATTCATCTTGTAAAGAAATATTATTCTATGATTCTTCTTCCATACCTATATTGGCTTCGTGTTCCGTGTTTAAATGGTCTCCAACTTGCAGTTTTATGTTTTGTCTTTCTATCGGCGGTATTCTATTGTTTCTATGTATTACTCGTATTTGATCAGCTAGTCTTTGTTGTGTTAAGTGATTTAGCTCTGGATAAATTTCGGTGAATTTTTTATGCAATACTGTTCTGTATCCTGTTAGATTATTTTCCAGATTAGTGACTATATAATAGCAACGGAGCAATTGCCGGTTGATCTCATCTGTCCATCTCATCCGTTGTCTACTTCAGCCAGCCTGAGTGGTTGCAGGTAGAATTTCCTGCAAAACACTTCTGGCTGGGGGTGACGTGCTGATAGTGTCACTTTCAGTCCTACTTGACTGTATAGTCTCGGCGGTAGTATTTTGTGTGACCGACGCCCGCCGGAGTAACGAACGGCCTCTGGCTCGCATACTGCCACGTCTAGCGCCAGCTCCAGACGTGCCCTGGCGATCACCCCCAGGCAGCGACTCTATACTTGAACTATTATCAATCTCCATCATAAATGGGTTACCAGAGCCATGTTAGCCGTGCCAGTAAATTGATTATATCACGTGTCCGTCCCCCTCGTGAATCAGATCTTCGATTCGGACGTATGGTTGGACTTTAGGGGACTTATTATTATTTTTATCCAAAAATTCTCATCTCCCCTCTTAAGGAGAGGAGATGGCAACATACCCCCGGCAGAAGCACAGTCGGCCGGGGTTCAGGGCCCCAGGGAGAGAAACCGGCGTACAATGCGGGCAGAATCTAACAGCACCGCTTTCTGCATCTTTCCGGGAGTGAACCGCCCCGGAATCCCAACCGTCTGAGATGTTGTTCCAGACTGGTTGGGATAAGACCGTTCACCGACATAACGATTGGAATGATTTCGGTGGACATCACCCCCCACATTTCGGTCACCTCGTGAGCCAGGTCGAGGTACTTTCTCTTTTTCTCAGTTTCGGCTTTCACGAGGTTCTCGTCATGCGGTATGGTGATGTCCACCAAAAACACCCTCGAAAGTGCCCGATCCATCACCACGATATCAGGTTTGTTCGCAAGAACGGTCCTGTCCGTGATGATGGATCGGTCCCAGTAGAGCTTGACGCTGCCGCTTTCGAGGACCGGCTGGGGCTCGTACTTATAGTACGGCAACCTCTCATTCGCGAGGCCGTACTTCAGAGCTAGTTCTTGATGGAGTATTTTGGCTACCTGGTTGTGTCTGTGCAAGTACTCAGTGTTGGCAAGAGCTGAACAACCCGAAAGCACATGTCTGAGTGACTCTCCGGGATGGCGACATGCCCGACAGATGTCCTCAGTGCCATCCTTCAGAATGTGCTTTCGGTAATTGTTCGTCTTAACCACCTGATCCTGTATTGCACAGACAAAACCCTCGGTCTCTCCGAAGAGATCACCGAACTGTAGCCAGTGCACGGAGGTCTTCGTGTTGATGTACGGCCCGTGAAGGGCTTTGAAGAACCTTCCGTGCAACTCCTTCTCTTTCCACACGGCCTCCCGCTGAGAGGTACCCAGGACTTCGGGTTTTCGCCAGTCCTCTTTAGCCAGAGAAAGAGGGGTGAATCCTTTGTCACATTCTATGACCTCTCTATGCAAACCCTCGTCTCTTTTCTCCAGAAAATATGTCCTGAGGCTGTCAATCTCGCGGTTGTGCATGGTCTTAACGCTTAACAAGCCTCGACCACCAGCCTTCCGCGGGATGTACAGCCTCATGACTGACGATTTCGAGTGATGCATTCTATGGAGGGTCATAGTTGTGCGGACTTTCCGATCCAGGGCTTCGAGTTCGGTTTGAGACCATCTGAGCACGCCAAAAGTGTAAAGGAGTACGGGTATGACCCAGCCGTTATATGCTCGGATCTTATTGGCACCCGACAAGGAACTTTTCAGTACTCTTGTAAGGCGCGCAAAAAATTCCTCACGGATTGACTGTTTCATATCCGTCTCCCTCACACCGATGTTTTGTGACATGCCCAGATACCGGTGTGTTTCAGCGTCGGAGAGGGTTTTGATGTTGGAGGGATCTGTAACGATCCCTTCAGTTTGATTGACCCGTCCCTTCTGTACATGGAGAACCGCGCACTTGTCTATTCCGAGTGCCATCCTAACAGAGCTGCTATAATCGTTTACAATATTTAACAGCTCCGTCAGGCGTTCGACACTCGGAGCTAGTAGTTTCAAGTCATCCATGTACAGAAGGTGAGACACTCGTGTACCTCCTCTCCGATACTGAAATCCAGTCCCTGAATTCTCCAGTAAAGTACTGAGAGGATTCAGGGACAGGCAAAACCAAAGTGGACTCAAACAATCGCCCTGGAATATTCCCCTCTTAATCTCAATCCGGTCAGCGGTATCCGTTAATCGCTCGCCCTGGATAGACAGGATCGTCGTCCATTGCCCCATGCATGTCTCCAGGAACACCCGAACCGTACCGTCGATCTTGTACAGCTCGAGTATCCTCCGAAGCCATGAGTGGGGCACGGAATCGAACGCCTTTTTATAGTCTATCCAAGCAGCGGAGAAATTCCGACGGTTCCGCTTAACCACTTGGCCAGCGACAGCATCAATGAGGAGAAGCTCCTTCGATCCGCGGCTACCGCCCCTGCATCCGTTCTGAGCGCTAGATAGGATCTTGTTTTCGTACACATGACGAGAGATCTTAGCGCTCAGAACAGATGTTAACGTCTTATATATTGTCGTAAGACAAGTTATGGGGCGATATTTAGATGGATCCGCGGTATCGTCCGTCTTAGGAGCTAAATGAGTGATCCCGGTTGTAAGGAAGTTCGGGAGCGCCCTGTTTTCGAGGGCACTCTGGAATTGCACGGCTAAGGTTGCATGGCTGGCCGAGAACGCCTTTAACCAGTAGTGTTGTTAGTTGTTAATCCGTCGATTCCCGGACTTTTCCAGTTCGGAGCCCGACGGATCGCAGCAACCACGTCCTACTGCGTAATGGCAATGACGTTCATCGGTGTTATTCGAGCACATGCTTCCTCAACACCGTGCATCCATGCGCCCTCCTCATGTTCCACAGGTTCAGACCACAGCTGTCGCCAGAAGGCGACGAAATTGGCTGTTTCGGGTCTTTGTCCTGTGGGCTGTAGTTTTGGGCGCTCCAAGTTTCTATAAAACTTCCGTTGATCACTCATAAAGAGACGATTCTGTTGATACCTCTCGACCCTCTCAGAGTACCGTCGGAGTCGCTTCCCCCATGCAGCGACCTTTTGCTTCAGGTCGTCTATACGCTCCGTAAGTTTTTGTCCGATGTCCGGCTGGAACAGACGTACACCTGTCCCAGCAAAGGCCTTTTTTACGGAGCGCATAATTCTCGGGCGTGTATTGCCCTCCCTGAAGCAGAGCAGTCTGCCAATGAGGACCCTGGCCTGGGTGATCCGTCGCTCAATCCTTCTTTTCCAGGCTGGTTTCGCATTATCCCTTTGGATATTACGTCCAGCCCGGGGCATTTTTGCGCTAGTATATCGGCATACTGCCAATGCAGCGGCAAAGAGGATTGAACTCGTCTCTCCCAGGTCACCGCTGCCCTCAAGGTATTGAGGCAGCAGTCCATTTGCGGCCTCATTGGCATCCCGCGTCGCCACATTTGGATGTAGCCGGGGAAGCTTCGGTCTCTCTTCAAGGGGAGTTCTTCGGATCTCTAGAATCGCCCCTTCTAGTATGCTCCTCATATGCTCTATATCCTGGGAAGTTGTTCCGTCCGCATCCGCTTCTGAAGGCCTTTCGGCAACCATCTCTACGTTAGGTAGCACGTCTGAGATGGGTTGCTCCACGGTCGTGGGGTCTGCTTCTGGAACAACTTCACTTCGCAATCGTTCGAGTTCGGTCGCGCTAAACATACCAGAGCGCTGTATGTACCGAACTCTATCGGCTAGGTTCTGTTCCGAGACGATTAGCTCCGGTAAAAGACGCAGAAACTCGCGGTGCATCACTGCCCTGTATCCTGTTCTGCCTGTTTCCGTCCCTGTAGCCCTGTAGAACGCTCGCATGAGGTCTTCATTCATGGCTCTCGACCATCTCATGCGACGTGTACCACCAGTGGCGGGCGCCGATTGCTGGGCCTGTGACGGCCCTGCCGGTGCCAAGCCAGCTGATGTCGATGGCAAGGGGTCGGACCGGCCAGGTGGTGTGGCCGGTCGGCTGGCTTGCATTCTGTCACGCCTACCGCCAGTTGTAGACGTGCCCCGGCGGCCCCCGGGCAGCGACCCTATTCCGTTTTCTTTATTTATACTCGCCATCTTTATAATTGCCATGGCCCCTTTGGCCGCGTAGGTTTTATATATACGCGTGACCGCCTTTCACGTGAGCTAGATGATCAGCTCGGACGCGGGGTTGGACTTTGAAAGGCCAATTTTTATTATTATTATTATTATTTTTTTTTTTTTTCCCAAAAATTCTCATCTCCCCTCTTAAGGAGAGGAGATGGCAACATACCCCCGGCAGAAGCACAGTCGGCCGGGGTTCAGGGCCCCAGGGAGAGAAACCGGCGTACAATGCGGGCAGAATCTAACAGCACCGCTTTCTGCATCTTTCCCGGGAGTGAGCCGCCCCGGAATCCCAACCGTCTGAGATGTTGTTCCAGACTGGTTGGGATAAGACCGTTCACCGACATAACGATTGGAATGATTTCGGTGGACATCACCCCCCACATTTCGGTCACCTCGTGAGCCAGGTCGAGATACTTTCTCTTTTTCTCAGTTTCGGCTTTCACGAGGTTCTCGTCGTGCGGTATGGTGATGTCCACCAAAAACACCCTCGAAAGTGCCCGATCCATCACCACGATATCAGGTTTGTTCGCAAGAACGGTCTTGTCCGTGATGATGGATCGGTCCCAGTAGAGCTTGACGCTGTCGCTTTCGAGGACCGGCTGGGGCTCGTACTTATAGTACGGCAACCTCTCATTCGCGAGACCGTACTTCAGAGCTAGTTCTTGATGGAGTATTTTGGCTACCTGGTTGTGTCTGTGCAAGTACTCAGTGTTGGCAAGAGCTGAACAACCCGAAAGCACATGTCTGAGTGACTCTCCGGGATGGCGACATGCCCGACAGATGTCCTCAGTGCCATCCTTCAGAATGTGCTTTCGGTAATTGTTCGTCTTAACCACCTGATCCTGTATTGCACAGACAAAACCCTCGGTCTCTCCGAAGAGATCACCAAATTGTAGCCAGTGCACGGAGGTCTTCGTGTTGACGTACGGCCCGTGAAGGGCTTTGAAGAACCTTCCGTGCAACTCCTTCTCTTTCCATACGGCCTCCCGCTGAGAGGTACCCAGGACTTCGGGTTTTCGCCAGTCCTCTTTAGCCAGAGAAAGAGGGGTGAATCCTTTGTCACATTCTATGACCTCTCTATGCAAACCCTCGTCTCTTTTCTTCAGAAAATATGTCCTGAGACTGTCAATCTCGCGGTTGTGCATGGTCTTAACGCTTAACAAGCCTCGACCACCAGTCTTCCGCGGGATGTACAGCCTCATGACTGACGATTTCGGGTGATGCATTCTATGGAGGGTCATAGTTGTGCGGACTTTCCGATCCAGGGCTTCGAGTTCGGTTTGAGACCATCTGAGCACGCCAAAAGTGTAAAGGAGTACGGGTATGACCCAGCCGTTATATGCTCGGATCTTATTGGCACCCGACAAGGAACTTTTCAGTACTTTTATTATTATTATTATTATTATTATTATTATTATTATTATTATTGTTATTTCCCTTTTTTTCTCTTCTTTTATCTAGTTTAAAAAAAGGTAGTACTCACATACACGGGCCTTAGCCAAGTGTGGGAGAAGTTGTGCTGGGTGAAGATATTGTTGAGGAGGATAAGAATTTTCGGGTTATGCGACAGGTATTTAATATTGTGGCTTTCTGTAGGAGATATGTTTTGGATGGATGAATGTTTAATGTTTGCAGACTATTTTGAAGTGTTTTGGGTACAATACCGGTAGAAGAAAGTACAATGGGTACAGTGTGTACAGTATCAGCTCGCCATTGTGTTCTTACCTCTATTGCAAGATCCTGATATTTTGAGACTTTATCTGAAATGGTAGATTGTATGTTGTGTGTGTTAGGTACAGCTATATCTATAAGATATACTGTGTTAGAGTTTTTGTCATGTAATGTGATATCTGGCCTATTGAAGTGTACTGTCTTGTCTGTGAGAATGGTCCTATCCCAGTATAGTTTACAATTGTGATCTTCTAGTTTCGGGTCTGTATTTATAGTAAGGCTGTTTACTTTGTATAAACTGATACCTGTGGGCTAGTTCTTGATGAATTATGGAAGCTATTTGGTCGTGCCTGTGTTTATAATCAGTTTGAGCAATATTTTTGCAAGACCCGGTTATATGTTGAATAGTTTCAGTTGCACTGTTGCATTGTCTGCATGTGTCATTAGATTGATTAGGGTCTCGTATAATATGTTTTCTGTAATTACGGGTTGGTATTACTTCATCTTGTATTACAAGCATGAAACCTTCAGTCTCAGGAAATAGTTCACCTCTCCTTAGCCATTCGTTCGATTTATGTTTGTCGACGTGAGGCTCACAAAGATAGGATCGATATATCCCATGCAATGACTTTACGGCCCATGCTGCAATTTTCTGCTGTATATTGTTGAGTTGTTCATTATTCTGAGTCTGTCTGCTGTGCAGATTGAGTGGAGTGAGTTTTTTATCCATTTCTGTGGCATATCTATGAACAATTGACTCTTGTGATTTAGTGTGAAAGTAGTGTCTGAGTGTAGTTATCTGTTTGTTGTGTAGATTTTGTATATCTATTAATCCTCTTCCTCCTTCATGTCGTGGTAGTGAAAGTCTCTGAATACATGATTTGGTGTGGTGTTTTCTGTGTTTAGTAAGGTGGGTACTTAAAATGCGTTGTAAGGTTTTTAAATCTGTTTGTGACCAATTTATTATCCCGAACGAATATGTAAGTATTGGGATAGCAAAGGTATTGATGGCTTTTATGGTGTTTCTGGAGTTGAGTTGAGTTTTTAGTATTAAGTTAAGGCGGTATTTAAATTTATTTTTCAGATCAATTTTAGTTATTTTTTGATGAATTTGTCTGGATTGATGAAATCCTAGGTACTTGTAGGTGCTAGCTTCATCCATTGGTTCAATCAGTTCGCCAGTGTCAAGTACATAGGAATTGTTTTCCATTTTTCCTCTTTTAACAGAAAGTATTTTACATTTATCCACTCCAAATTCCATGTCAATGTCTTTAGAAAATGTTTGTGTGATATCAGCTAGGTGAAAGAGCTCTTTCTTACTTGTAGCGAATAACTTGATATCGTCCATGTACATTAAATGTGATATAATGCTTTCAGGTTCTTTTTTGTTCAGTTTAAATCCTAGGTTACTTTTAATCAGCAAGTTAGATAACGGGTTTAACGCAAGACAAAACTATAATGGGCTTGAAGCATCTCCCTGTAAAATCCCTCTTTTAATACTAATAAAATTAGTACTTAAGGATTCATTTTTATGTTTAATATTTAAGGTTGTTTGCCAAATTTTCATAGCGGTTTGTAGAAGGGTTATAATTGTAGGGTTAATTTTGTAGATTTTTAGGACTTCAATAGCCAACTATGGGGTACCGAGTCAAATGCTTTGCGGTAATCTATAAACATAGTGTAAATATTATTCTTCTGTTTGTATGCTGTTCTCATAGCAATAGCGTCTAGCGTGAGTTGTTCTTTACACCCTTGGCTATTTTTCCTACATTCTTTTTGTTGTTCTGTAAGAATATTTTGTGTAACTACGTGTTGGTAAATTAAATCACTTAGGCATGCTGTTAGGAGTTTGTAAACAGGTAATTGGTCTGTATTTAGCTGGATTCTGTATATCATTTTTGTCCTTGGGCAACATGTATGTAATTCCTTGCGTAATGAAAGCGGGTAATGTATTAGGGAATTCTATGAATGAGTTTAAATGACTGTGGAATTGTGTATATGTGCTTGTGATTTTTTTGTACCAGTAGTTATGTATATTATCTGATCCAGGTGATTTCCAATTATGTGCACGGTTAAGAACAGAAATGAATGTATCAATTGGTATAAAATTAAATGTCATTCTAGGGATATTTTCAGTTGCTTTATTAATAGTATGAATACATTCAGCAGTTTTGTTATGTTCAATAGGTACCTCCCATATGTTACCCCAGAATTCTCTCAAGCATTCTGTTGATGGTGGTTCTGTATTTGTGAGATTCGTTTGTTGACTCGAGGAAGTAATATTTCTGTAAAAACTATTTTCGTTATTGACAAATTGAATGTTTTGTATTTTTCGAGTTGTACAAGTGACATATCTATTGAGGCGGTTGGAAACAGTGCTGAGTTTTTGTTTTAAGGCATCTAAATATTCGTTTAATTGTGTATTCGGGTTCTCGTATTGTGCATGAGTTATATATTTAACTTTTATTTTCTCTATTGCCTTTATTATGTTGTTACTTCTATTTCCTTGTATATACTGTGTTAGACGGCCTATGTCCCCCTTAAGCTTTGTACTTTATTTTCTAATCTTCTTTGCCATCTTGGTTTTATATTTCTGTTTCTATTTTGATCATTACTTGTTTTAACTATGGCTCCATTGCATGTTGCTGCAGTATATGCTGCGACATAAATTAATGTATGTAGTTGATTGAAATTTAATTCTCCATGTAAATAGTCGGGTAATATATTTTTATTGATGAACGCTACAATCATTGCTAATCTCTTTGATGTTTTTTGTTTGGGTATGTAGGGTCTACACGTTGGATCCGTACGTTCAAATTTTTCTTTAGCTGCTAAAAATTGGTCCTTGATTTTCGTGTGAAAATCTGGTTGTAGTGTTTGCTCTATATCTACTTGTGTACTATGTTGTGTATTTAAAATTGTAGTCGGTTCTTCTCCTATTTCGGATACTTGTATTGTTAATGTTGGTATGGTTTGATCATTTAAGTTTTCGTTTGGTCGGTTTTCAGGTGCAGTACTGAACTGAGTATTTCCGGTATGAGTCGCTGCTTCAATTCTTAGCTCTTGAATTTTATTTTGTGCTATCATTTTGTTGTACATTATTGCTCTTTTCTGATCGGATAATCTCTTTTCAGTTATGTGTGCTAAGTGTGGGAATACTTCAATAAATTTACGATGCAGTTTTTTCTGATATGCAGTCATGTCTGTTTCGTTGTTTGTGACTTGAAAGTAAATGCGAATAATAGACTCATTGAGTTCGTTTGACCATCTCATTCGGCTACCTGGTAATTGTGTCTGCGTTAAAGTGGCTAATGTAACTGGTGGATTGTGTTGTATTGAAGCTACGTCAGCTCTAATTTGATCAATATCGGATTGCGGTAGTAATTTATTATTTATGATTGCTCTGCGTTGATCACCTATTCTTTGTTTAGTAACTTTCATTTCAGGGTATTTTTGTATAAATTTTTGGTGTAAAGAGTCTAAGTACCCACGTGTATTCGTTTCCACTTCAGTTATGATTAAATAGTTGCGCCATATGAATTTGTTCATATCTGAACTCCATTTACGTCTTGCGCTGATATTGCCAGATATGGGTGCAGGGTTTTCGGCTAATGCCTCCTGCACAACATCGTCTGACATTCGTGATATAGAAGATGATCGTGATAAGTGATGTATTTCAAATGAATATGGAGATGAATTGGATGACGTAAATATGCTATTAGGTGATGACGGTGTTTCAGATGATGATATGTTAGGTTGAGACATGATATCAGCTGTAGTATATTTTTCTATAGGAGCCCGCTTAATCAACTCCTGATCGCCAATGGATCGTATACTGTAGCACCCAGCATTGGCTTCAGATGCGCTGCGGCGACCCCCGGGCAGCGACCATAAATTATATATCTTCTCGTTACTGCTCATTATGCATCAAATTGAGGTTTGTGATCGTTAGTTTGGGGAAGGTAGTCTAGATGTTGATAACTGTTATTTGGCAATTTATAGTAGAGAGCTCAAGATGATCAGACCGTTTGTGCTGAACCATGTTCCCCGTAAGCCCCCCCCCCCACCACGACAAGGTGATCCCCTGGGGGGGGTTTTTATTATTATTATTATTATTATTATTATACTATACATATTGCAGATCTACCTACCTCAGAAAATGTGGTGATTGCAACATATGCAGATGATACAGCTATACTTGCCTGCCACAGAGAACCTGAAGTGGCTTCAGCAAGACTACAAGAACACCTGAACCAAATAGGGTTATGGCTAAAAAAATGGCGCATAAGAGCTAGTGCTGAAAAATCAAATCACATTACCTTTACCCTAAAAAAGAGGAGACTGCCCACCAGTGACGCTCGACGGCTGTATTCTGCCTCATAACAATACTGTTAAATATTTGGGTATGCATCTCGATAGACGACTTACTTGGCGTGATCATATTAAGGCCAAAAGAGAACAGGCAAATATAAAACTTAGACACATACACTGGCTAATAGGCAGATAATCAGCTTTAAGCCTGGAAAATAAGGTTCTTATATTCAAATTCATCTTAAGGCCTATATGGACATATGGTATAGAGCTATGGGGATCGGCAAGTCATTCCAATATCGAAATAATACAGCGTTACCAAAGTAAAGTGTTAAAGACCATAACCAATGCACCTTGGTATGTAAAAAACCGGGAGGGACTACACAGAGATCACAATGGTGCATGAAGAGATAAAACGCTCCTGTAAGGCTTACTGGCAAAGACTTCAACACCATACCAACCCTTTAGCAACAACTCTCTTGGACTCTAGGAATTATGTATGCAGGCTGAAAAGGTCACATCTGGCTACGATTTAAAACAGCAGATGTATGTAAAAGGAGGACCACATTATTGGATGTGGTAACTCAAAGCGACAAATAACGAAAGCTATAAAATCTGATAAAAGCTAATTGCCTGATCTTTCTATCGACCCCAATAATTTCAAATTATAACCGACTCCCAAACTGCTAGTAATTCGAAACCAATAATTAATAATTAGTTTTATACATAATATAGTTATACAAGTATTTCTATCGACCCCCAAACCTTTAGTAATTTAGAAAACAATGACATAATAACTAGTTTGACACATGTATTAATTTTGTTGTAAATATTTCTATCGACCCCCAACAATTTTAAATTTTAACCGACCCCCAAACTGTTAGTAATTCCAAAACAATAATTCATAGTAACTAACTTAACACATTTACTTATCTTTTAACCAGTGAACTAATTATCTAACTTCGAACGCAAAGATTTTCGCAATTATTTATTGTTGTGAAAATGACGTCTTCTGTAAAAACAATTATATTCGTTGTCTATAACTAATAAATTCATTAGTTTCAAGTTTCTATATCATTTTACATTTATACGAATACCTATGCAACTATCTACATATCTATAGAAGAGAAAGAAAATAATTTAATTGACATTAATATTAGTTTAATATTAAAATAATTGATTTGTATAAAATAGGCCTGTAGATTCAATAATATTAATTATAATTCAGAATAGAATTATAAATTATTAAATGTCTATTAATAAAATTAAAATGAAAGACTAAGTCACGTAGTTAATTTTGTAATTACTTGAACGCAATAATTTTTGTTTGAAAGCAATCAAAAATTTATTAACCCAAACATTTTATATATATTGAGATATTGTTGAAAAACATTGAATATTTATTTTCCTATCTCTCTAGTGTTTTATTGATAAAAATGTTTTATTTTCCTTCATTCGATATTATCGCGTTTTATAAATTGAAATGATTTTGTATTGCATTACATCTTAAAAGGAACGATTTTATACGATTTAACATGATTAACTTTTAAATTCGAAATAAGAAGACAATCGAGAATTAGATACATAATATTTAAAGAATTAGGGTTTTAATTTTCAGTTAATTTTCAATAGCTTAACGAACCTAATATTCCACTAGTTACCTAATATTCCACTAGTTACATAATTTATTCGTAAATTTACTTTCATACTACTATGACATTTAAATTACATATTTTTGCTACTCTCATCATATTTTAAAACCAATTCACTCAGTCACAGACTCCAATTGTGATCAAGTGTTCGAAGTGATCTATTTTAATAAAATTTTACTTATAACCCAATCCTGGCATCCTGGTCACGGCACCAATTGTAACGCCCCCCCCCCCCCCCCCCTCTCCCTAACAGAAATGAACTAAACTCCCTCTCTAAATAAAAGAGGAATATAACTAAATATAGATCATCAAACACGCATGAACACTCAATCATTTGGCCATATAAATAAATTATTGTGATCGTCTAGTATCGGTGGACCCGTTGTGTATGTAGTAACTATAGATTCTTTGATTGGTATATAAAGATGAACAGACAATCAATAAAAATAATTATAATAGATTCAAGAGAAACTCATTTGATAATAAATTAAGAGTTAAACCCTGAAAAAAATATGTGAAAAATTAAATAAAGGTAGACGTTTTCACTCTGAAGAAAAATGATGGTTTAAACAAACTGATGATTATGAGAACAAGTGAAGTTATAATAGGAATGTAAACAACACTGTATTGGAAGTTTAATTAAAAGATAAAGAGCCAAAAACGTAGAATTACACCATTAATTGAATTAAAACTAACACTGGAAGGAAAATTAGAGATGTTTGGTATATATGATTCCGGCTCTAATATTTCTTTAATTAATTCTAAATTATTGCGATTAAAGAAAGAAGGAAAAAATGAGTACAACACAAACTTAATAACAATTAATGGTGTAAAAAAGACAAAAGGTTGGACAACAATAAAAATTAAGATTTTTAACATAGAGAAGAAAATTGATATTTACATTGTAGATGGAAAAAGCTTCAAATATAATTTTCTGATTGGACTTGATATTATAAAAGAATTTAATTTAACTCAAAACGAATATCTGGAAATCAAACAAAAACCAGAAGTAAAAATTACAAATGAAAAAAAATATTTTAAAGACAATCCTAATGAAAATGAAGAAAAAAATATCTTTGTAAATTTTAATGAACATGTCAAAGAAAATGAATTTATTATGGATTTGACTCATTTAAATAGTCAACAAAAATCTGAAATAAATAAACTGATAGATAAATATAAATCAAGCTTTGCTAAAGATAAATATGGCATTGGAACAGTAAAAGATTATGAAGCACGCATTGATCTACTTGTGGACAAATATTGTAGTAAAAGACCTTACAGATGCTCTATCGAAGATAAGCTAGAAATAGAAGGACAGGTAAGAAAATTGCTCGGGAAAAATCTCATAGAGGAATCATACAGCCCATTTGCAGCACTAGTAACCTTAGCTTTCAAAAAAGAAGATAATAAAAAATCTAGACTGTGTATTGATTTCAGAGATTTAAATAAAGTGGTGGTACCTCAGGCCCAACCGTTCCCTTTGATTGATGACTTAGTAATGAAAACTAGAAACTGTAAGTATTTTTCATCATTAGATATTAACTCCGCATTCTGGTCAATTCCCCTGCGAATTGAAGACAGAAAGAAAACTACTTTTGTTACACAAGAAGGACACTATCAATGGATATGCTTACCCTTCGGTTTAAAAACTTCCCCAGCCATATTTCAAAGAATACTGAGTAACATATTGAGACGGTACAAATTAACAGATTTTGCGGTAAATTTCATTGATGACAATTTAATATTTTCAAAATCATATGAGGACCATATAGACCATTTATCACAGCTTTTAAAAGCAATACAAAGAGAAGGCTTCCGACTAAAATTCACAAAGTGTCGATTTGCAACAAATTCAGTAAAATATCTTGGACATATAATAAAGGATAACACAGTAAGACCTGTCAGAGACAACTTGACTTTAATAAGGAAATTTCCAACACCAAAGAATCCGAAAAATACCTATACCTCCTAAAACTAGGGGTAGGGTCCACTTACTTCGCGACTTTAAGCATATGGATCTGGACCGTTTACGCGATGATTTGAGAGGCATCAACTGGTCTAGTTTACTATCAGCTGATAACATTGATGTGATGGTCGAAACCTTAAACAGTGAACTATTGAATTTGTACAACACTCATGCGCCCATTCGTCCTGTTCGGGTTAAGCATGCGCCTGCTCCCTGGTTGTCTCCAGTAATAAGGAGGACTATGACTAAGCGTGACAGGGCTAAGTCCCGGTATAAACTTGACAGGTCACAAATAAATTTTGAAATGTATAAAAAACTACGTAACATTTGTAACAGAATGTGTAGGGATGCAAAACGCCGTTACATTCATTTCACCATTCAAAACCTAAGCCAGTCTCAAGTGTGGAAATTTCTTCAATCACTAGGGGTGGGTAAATCCACCGTAATTTGTGAAAATAACTTGGACCTTGACACTTTAAACACTCATTTCTCTACTCCCCCTTTATCTTAAGCAGCGCTGTCAAGGCCAGTTCTCTATTACATCTCTTTAACATAATACCACCGGATTGCTCTCCTTTTAGCTTTAGTTCAGTGTCCGTAGATGCTGTTAGAAAGACTATCCTTTCCATAACTACCAAAGCCATCGGTAGTGATAGCTTAAGTCTCGATATGATTTTACCTGTTTTGGAGGAAATATTGCCCGTTATCACTCACATTATAAATTACTCCCTTACGTGCAATGTTTTTCCCACTCAATGGAAAAAGGCTTTTGTTATTCCTCTTCCAAAAACTTCCAATCCGACTAGCTTCTCCCAATACCGTCCCATATCCATTCTTCCCTTCTTGTCCAAAGTCCTTGAATCAGTTGTCCATAATCAACTATATCATCATCTCTCTGCCAACCACCTATTATGTCCCTTCCAATCTGGTTTCCGTCCTTCTCACAGCACTACGGGGGCACTGCTCAATATTACTGAGGACATTCGACTAGCTATGGATGACACTAAGCTTACTGCTATTATTTTACTGGACTTTACTAGTGCCTTTAATTCTGTTGATTTTGACATTATGCTTGGTGCTCTGCGTGCAGTCAATGTGTCTATTCCTGTTATCGAATAGTTTTCTTCCTATCTTCTCGGTCATCAGCAGTGCGTGAAAGTAAACGACGCCTCGTCAGTTTGGTCTACCCTCACTGCTGGCGTGCCGCAAGGCGGTGTGCTTTCTCCTTTACTCTTCTCGATATTTATTAACAACATATCACGCATCATTTCGTCTCCCTACCATCTGTATGCTGATGACCTGCAATTAAACCGGCACTTTTCACTGTCAGAATTACCACAAGCTATCGGAGCATTAAATAAAGATTTATCTGCCATTCAGTTGTGGGCTAATTCATTTGGCCTCGTTGTTAATCCTGCAAAATCACAAGCCATGATTGTAGGTAGCAGTAGGTTGCGCTCTAGATTAGACTGGACTGAAGTACCACCAATATTCTACAACGGTGTTACTGTGACTTACACCGATAAGTTAACAAATTTAGGTCTCGTAATGGACGGTACACTGTCTTGGTCGCCTCACATTAATGAAATTAGTAGACGTATGCACTTTTCATTTCATTCGCTCAAACGTCTCCAATACTTTCTCCCATTCAATACCAAAATTATGCTCGCGCAATCTATTCTCCTCCCCGTTCTCGACTATGCCGATGTTTGTTTCATTGATGTGACTGAAGAGCTTCTAAACAAACTCGAACGTCTTCAAAACCTAGCCATCAGATTCATCTTTGGTCTGCGAAAATTCGATCATGTTTCTGATTTTCGTAATAAATTAAAATGGCTCCCTGTTCGTCTTCGGCGTGATATGCATATCCTTTCCACTCTGTATAATATACTCTATGATCCCAATTCTCCATCGTACCTCCGTTCCCGGTTTCAATTACTCCCTCCACCCACTCGTCCAAAACGAGCATGTCAGGTTCAGTCTAGAATGTTGAAGCTTCCTACATGTAGAACCCATTTTATGGGAAATTCATTCTCTTTTAGAGCTGCATTTTTGTGGAATAATCTGTCAATTCACATTCAGGAAAGTCCTTCCATCACCACATTTAAAAAAAGATTAAAATCTCATTTTCTCTCCATCAATACATGACGAGGTTTCAAATGTAATCATTATATGTAATAGTTGCTTATGTATTTGTTTAGGTATTTATATATGGTTATTTTATTATATTTATAATATAATATTTATTTATTATATGTATTGTATTATGTATATATTTAGTGTGTGTATGCTTTTTCTTTTGTTTGTTCTTTAAGTATACATTGGAATATCTATGGTTATGTATTACAACCACTTAAAAACTCAAGCACTATCGTTGCCCGCTAATTACCACCTCTGTCACAGCGTTAGGTTGGCTGGAAGAGATCTCTTGTAGAGATAAGCCCGCCCTTGCTCACAATTTAATATAACTATCTTTGTCTATTAATATAATAAGTGCAATAAAGTATATATATAAATATATTAGACAACTTTTAGGAAAAATAAATTTCTACCATTAGTATATACCTAACAGTTCAATAATTTTAGAGCCACTAAGGAAAAATACATAATCTACTAAGGAAAAATTTAAAATTCATATGGTCAGAGAGCTGCCAAGAAGCTTTTGAAAAATTAAAACAATTACACAACCAATTTTAGAAATATTTGATCAAGACCTGTCCATAAACATATACACAGATGCTTCATTAGAAGGCATTGGTGCAGTGTTAAAGCAAACTCAACCAAATGGAAAAGAAAAACCAGTTGCATATTTTTCAAAAAAATTAAATGAATACCAAAAGAAAAAAAAGGCTATTTACTTGGAATGTTTAGCCATTAAAGAAGCTATAAAATACTGGCAATACTGGTTAATAGGTAAGCATTTCACAGTACATTCTGACCACAAACCATTGGAAAATTTAAATATGAAGTCTAAGACGGATGAAGAATTAGGAGAATTATCCTATTATCTATCACAATATGATTTTGAAATAAAATATACACCTGGAAAGTATAATTTAGAAGCAGACTGTTTGAGTAGAAACCCAGTAATAGAAGCGAATAAAGATACACATGAACAGTTAAAAGTAATAACCTTTATAACATTAAGTGATATACAAACAGATCAACAGAAAAATGAGAGTGTTCAAAACTATAAGAACACTTTTATATATAAAAACAATATATATTAAAAGAGAATAAAAAAACAAGAGAAAATTCTGTTATCAGAAGAGTTCAGTATAAAAATTATAAAATTGATACATGAAAAGATGTGTCATATAGGTATAAAACAAATGCAAAAAACAATTGGAAAACTGTACACAGCAAAGAATTTAACTAGAAATATCACTGATTTATGCAAACAATGTGAAATATGTATAAAGAATAAGACTAGAAGACAAGCTAAATATGGTTTAATGTCGTATTTAGGACCTGCCACAAAACCATTGGAAATTGTCTCAATAGACACAATTGGAGGATTTGGTGGCTCACGATCAACAAAGAGATATCTACACCTTTTAGTCGATCATTTCACACGATATGCCTATATAGTAACCTCAAAGACACAGAATGCAAAGGATTTTATAAAAATTATAAATAATGTACTGAATTGTAATGACATTGGCATAGTGCTCACCGATCAGTATCCTGGACTTAACTCAAAAGAATTTAAAACATTTTTGAATGAAAAATCGATCACATTAATTTTCACTGCAGTAAATTCGCCTTTTTCTAATGGACTTAACGAAAGACTAAACCGAACACTTGTAAACAAGATAAGGTGCAAAATAAATGAAAAACCAAATACTAAAGCATGGACGACTATTGCTCATAATTGTGTGGATCAATATAATAACACGGAACACTCAATAACTGGTTTTTTTTTTAGTGTATGATAATGGAATGGTGCACCCGCCTGCGCTAACGGTTTACGCTGGCAGGGCACCAGTGGAGGATGACAAGATGAGCATGAGGTCAGGTCAGTTAGCCCATCGTGACAAATTCACCAAGAATTCATCACGATGGTTTCCAGGGGGAACCACGTGGAGGTCGACCTAACATGGTACATTGTTAGCAATGGGAGTTACTAGTTCCCATTGCTAACAATCGCCATCCCCCCAATAACTGAATTTACACCAAGGTACTTATTAGATGGCACTGATATTTCATTCTTACCAAAAGAACTTAAACTAGATATAAAAACAGACTGGATTAAAGATAGAAAGATTGCATTAGAAAGAACTATTAAGTCACATGAATATAATAAAAGAATAATAGATAAAAATAGAACAAATCATAATTTTAAAACTGGGGATATGGTATATGTTGAAAATGGTCACAAATTGAATAGAAGAAAATTGGATGAGTTAAGGATTGGCCCATTTAAAATAGAAGAAAAACTATCGCAATCAATATACAAAATTAATACGGGTCATAGAAAGATGGAGTCAAACATATACCATATTACAAAACTTATTCCGGTTTCCATACCTTAAGAAAATTAACATTCACAAAAAAAAAAAAGTATTGAAAATATCCAAGAATATTATCTATTCTAGGGGGGGGGGGGAGATATAAAGGAATACTTACTTAGCATTCCTTTGCGGTTTGCTTTTAGGCGCGTTATTGAGCGTCAATTGCTCTCTCATCGACTTCCAATAGATGGCGCTAATTGTTAAAGATGAGTAGAAGTATGGTGGATTATAAAACTGGGATTGTGAGTGACAGTCATTGAAAGTAACAGTGTTTTGGTGAAAAGGATCGACGAATAAACATTAAATGTCGTTTCTTTGTTCTACAGGTAATGTTTGTTGCATTGCGGTGACTCTTTAAGATTTGTAGTTTGTTTGTATCAAACATTGTAAAAGTTTCAATAAAATTTCTTTGTTCTACAGAGCAACGCATGGTCTAATTTGTCGAGAGAACTAATATATAATAGATAATTGACTTATAGGTATATGAAAGAGTAATATTTGCATAAATAAGTACAAATCTGAATAATACAAATTATTATACAGAGTATATGTTATAAATAATAATTATGATACAAGGTAAATAATTGAAGGTGGTAAGGGATGAGTATTCTCAGCACCCAACCAAGATTAAAATATATTATTAAATCAACATTACAAGTGGGTTCACCAAGCTGGCGATGCTTCAAGTATATAATGAAGATATAGTTGCCTGAAGGCAAATCGTAACTGAATTCAGGATTACTCGGGACACAGAGCTTACTTATGGATATTGATTCCTTCGGTTCTATAAGGTAACATAGGAGGTATACTCAAGGAGACAGTCCGATGTCGAAACTGAAATCCCAGCATCACTCAGTTACGGAGCTTACTTAATGGGGGATACCCTTCGGCTATAGTGTGACATTGGAGATCAGTCTGAATATACAGTACGAGTCGTAACAGAAACCATGAGGTCACTCAGATGCCGGAACTTACTTAGGGAATATTGATCCTTTCGGCCCTATAATGTGACATTAGAGATTACCTGTAATTGCAGCATGATAAATAGTATTAATAGAGTAGTGTGATAGGTTGATACCATCGACACCACAATATTGGTCAAACCAATATCTAATGTTGATAATTGCTATATTACATACATAGCATATAAAAGTTTATAATTTACTTAATACCAAGAATACTCGAGGAATTAAGAATTAGGTGTTTGTTGAATAGAGACAGGCTCTATTATGAGTGTTGTATGTAAATAAGATTACTCACAAGGTGAAATAATCATTATTTATTATGATAAATATTAGAAGCGAGGACTATAAGTCCCGAATCTAAATCGAGATGTCTGAATGATCCACATAATGAATCAACCAGAGATAATATATGGTTTGTAATAAGGACTGCAAGTCCGGATATAATAATCAATAGAACTTGATTAATCACATAGTGAAATAACCAAGATAATATTGATAATAGTGATTGTGGTCTGAGACCTGGATTGTTGAGATGTAGGAGTAACCACTAGGTGGTTAGTCGATATGATAGAGGACCGAAGTCCTTAGATGTAAAGGCCAAGGCCTGGTTGTTGTAAATTGATTAACCACAAAGTGGATAGTCATAGGATATAAATTGATGAAGAACCGAACTCCTTAGTTGTAATTATATATATGAAAGGACTAAGAGTCCTAATGTATAAAGTTGAGATGTAGGAGTAACCACTAGGCGGATAGTCATGGGATATAAATTGATGAATGGACTAAGAGTCCTAATATGTAAAGTTAAGCAATTACTGTAGAATAATTGATAGATATTATTAAAGGCCAAGACCTGTTGATTATTTTAATTAAGTAGCAATGTGGATAATAATAAATATATCGTTAATAGAGATCCTAAGACCAATGAGAGTTTATAATAAAATAAAGGTCTATATTCCTATAATACTATTTCTACACCTATTATTCACTACCTTACCTAACTACTAGTTTATACGATTACATAGAATATGCTCGATCGGAAAGATTAAGTACCTGTAATATTAATAATTCCAATATAATGGTATTTTAATTCATATTAATATATTATTGTTAAAACAGTAGTAGCAAATCTGCTGTGAGCAGTATAATGCTCAAACCCACAGGCGCCATCCTCAACCACCACTGGTCGACGTCAAACGTTGCGTCGATGACGGCATCACACAATCGACCAGTGAGAAGCACCGCTCATCACGCGACACATATGAGCACCAATAAAAAGGGTGGATACTCCACCCCTATGTAATTTAAAAAACGTTAAGTTGTTGCAATAAACGCTTCATGAGAAGAGGTCACAGTTTGATTTAAAAACACTCATCCTTATCAAAAAACAAATTAACATAATTTCTTGGACCTTCGTACCCGGATCTTCATCAACCAGCAACCAGAGGAGGACAATTGTTGGATAAAAAGCAGCAACAGCACATCAATATATCGAACAACATCAATAAAGCGCAGTTCGGTAAGACGTACCAGCCAAGATATCCCTCAACCTTCCTCTTCACCTGTGTTAATACTGTTTTTTCAACGTTTCTAGTGTCGTGTGTTAATACTTCACGCGAATTACGATCGGTGCTAGTGACTACAGTCAACGGTCAAAGCTTCAAATTTCGCAAACGTGAGTACTCCATTTTCATACCACACAACCGCAATGATGGATCAGGCTAATTTATCAGTTCCCGTAAAATCCCCTACTAGATCTCCTAATAAAACTAGTGAATTAAGTCTATATATACGCAAAAGAGGCGTCATTAAAGGTAGGCTAACAAAATTGCATAAATACATAGAATCAGTCCTTTTACAACCGTCTTCATTCAAAAAAGCCGAATTCAAATTACGCATACAAGGCGCATCTTCTCTATTAACCGATTTTAATGAAGTTCAGTCTAAAATTGAAGAGTATTCTGATGATATCGATGAACAATAGAGAATAGGGAAGAATTTGAAACAAATTATTACGGTGTGATTGCTAGGGCTGATGAGTTGCTATCTGATGACAAATCTACCGAAGATTCTCATAAAGGATCTCATAATTTAATGAAATTGCCGACCTTATCTTTACCTTCCTATGACGGTTCCTTTGAAAATTGGCTGGAGTATAGGGATTGTTACCTATCACTAATACATAACTCCAAAGAAATAAGCGCAATACAAAAATTTCATTATTTAAAATCATCATTGATGAGTTGCGCTGAATTAGTTACAGACTCACTAGAGTTTTCTGCAGCTAACTATTCGTTGCATGGGAGTTACTCGTAAACGGGTATGATAATAATAGATTATTAATTCATAACCACGTTAAAGCATTATTTTCAATCCAACCATTAACAAAGGGATCACCAGAGTTATTGAGAAAGCTATCTATCGACACTGTGCTTAAGAATATACGCGCATTAAAAATTCTCGGTGAGCCTACTGAACATTGGGACACACTAATTATTTATATAATCGTTTCAAAATTCGATCCCATCACAGAACGCGAATGGGAGCAACACAAAACACTATTATTTTCAATTAACACCAGTGATTCTCAATGTCGGTTGAAACTTCAAAATTTGCTTGATTTCGTTGGTCGTAGGGCGGACATGTTAGAAACGTTAATAGTGTCAAACAAACCGATGCACAATAATATTAAAAAACAACACATTAATCAGTCGCAAAAGATACACTGTAACGTTTCTTCCATGTCCACAAACAAACCACAACAAAATACAATTACACACTACAAATCCGGGCAGGATTATTTATGTGTCATTCCCAACATCCATTATATTCATGCCAGCAGTTTTTAAATCTATCAGTTTTAGATAGATGTAAAATAGTCACACAAAATAAATTATGCGAGAACTGTTTACGCTTAGGACACTCGGCTACTGACTGTCGATTCGGTCCATGTCGGCACTGTTCGTGTAAACATAATACACTGTTACATCGAGATGACACACATTTGCAACGAGAGGTTACTAATGGAGGCACGGAAAATAACGCTTTAACGTTATTCACATTAGATAACAAATCGCATGCACAGGTGTCGACTAGTAGTGAACCGGTCTTGCTATCTACTGCAGTAATTGGCGTACGAGACAAAAATAAAAATTATGTCAACGTCCGTGCGCTTCTCGATAGCGGTAGTCAGCGGTCTTTCAAAACACAATCATTATGCAATAAAATAAAGGCACAATTAATACAGTCCACTTATAACATAAAGGGTGTAGGCAGCGCGGTTACACAGTGCACACAGACTTGTAACATCAATATCAGGTCCCTGTGTAGCTCCTATGCTACCAATATTCAATGTTTAGTGCTACAACATATAACAACAAAGTTACCATCAACATCAATAAATATAAGTAATATTTGCATTCCTTCTCATATACAGTTAGCGGACGCAAAATATTTCGAGTTTTAGCTTCAAAAATGATAAAAAATAAAAATAAATATTTAATCAATTGTCTAAAAAATAATTTTCAGGCTTCTAGCTTTAAACATGACGATACATCTATATAACCTTTTTTTTTTTTTTTTTCACTTGGAGAAAATCCGTCATGGAGACCCGCCGGCCCCGGGGGAAGCCCGCGGGTACTGTGAGACTCCTACTCACTAAAAACTCCAAGATGTCCCTCATCCAAGGTCATGTGCCGGAGTCGCGGGATCAGATTATAGTCGACCGCAACTCCGACGGCGGTGGCCCACCTAGTAGCGGGCCCCATCTCTGCGGGTTCCCTTTTTTTTTTTTTTTAACGTGTGGAAAATCTTCAAAAGCCCTTCACCCCGCCAGAGGGAGGGGGGGCGATGTGTGAGATTTGTACACACCAAAAACCACACGGTGTACCTATGAGCGCCTATGATGGAACCAGGGGATCCGCATGTGCATTTTAACTCCAGCTCCGACGGCGACGGCCCGCCCTGTAGATGTTGTAGGGCAGGCCCCATCTCGTTTTGTGGTTAGGGCGACCTATTTCGCCCTACTCCATTGTGGAGGCGTGTGGGTACACGCGCACACCTCCGGGGCCTTTGGATTGGGGTACTGCCTCCCTCAAGGCAGTCACCCCGGCCCCAGTGGGGGATAGAGGGGGGCGGAGTTGGGTACGCCCCCACCTCTAGGCCTGGCTCTTCTGCGGCGGAGGGAAGCGGGACGAGCTGACTCCCGCTCCCTTTCCGCCGCCTCCTTCCGCGAGGTAACTTCCTCGCAGAAGGAGCTCACCGCCAGCCACGATCTCTCGCTACTGACCATCCTCCGAACTAAATTCGGCAGCAAGAGATCGTCCCCCACTATTCGTGTGAGGACACGGCGATGACTCTCGAACGCTGGACGTTCGTCCAGCGTGTGTTGCGCCGTATCCTCCACACCTTCGCACCCGTGGCAGCCGGTTGTCGGCTCCTTCCTCGCCTCATGACTCAAATACTGCCCGAAGCAGCCGTGCCCGACCAGCATCTGTGTCATGCGGTACGTCAGTGGCCATCGCCTACTCATCCACCTTTTGAGGATGGGACGGACAGCCTCGACGGTCCTCAGGCCGGCCGATGGACTGGCCAGCCTTTCTCTCCACCTGATCCTGAGGATCCGCCGAAAGTCGGACCTCCGCGCTCCAATCTCCTGGCCAGCGGGTGGCTCCCCCATGGAACGTCGCTCCGCGCGCCAGTGATACACTGACGCGTGGAGCTCCGCTACCAAGTCCCACGGAGGAGACCCCGCCAGCAGACCCGCCGCTTCCCCGGAGATGGTGCGGTAGCCTCTTATGGCCCGTATGGCCATGACCCTGTGTGGCCTGTTGAGGCAGGCCACATTTTCCCTACCTAGGGCCCCCACCCAGATGGGGGCCCCGTACAGGGCCATGGACCGCACCACGCCGAGGTATAGGCCTTCTCCCGGGCCCCTCACGTTTGGCAGCAGCCAGCTAAGACTGCCGGCGGCTGCCATAAGACGAGGGACCAGGTTCCGAAAGTGAGCGCGGAAGCTCCAACGACTGTCCAGGTCAAGCCCCAAATACCTAATACAGGGCTTGACCCCCACCCTCTGGCCACTGACGACCAGCTGGGCATCCGGAGGTGGCGCACGCCGAGGCCCATGAAAACACAGGACCTCGGTCTTCTCCAGCGCCACCTGGAGCCCAAGCCTTCTTATACGACCGACGACAAGCTCCACTCAAGCCGTGGCAAAGCGGGTAGCCTCCAGTAGGTCCCACCCCCGGGCAGTGACCAAGGTGTCATCCGCTTAACACACGAGGTCTGTGCCCGTTAAACGGGCGCCCCGCAGGTTCCAATCATACCCGATGTTCCACAGGATCGGGCCCAGAACCGATCCCTGTGGAACACCGCGTTGCATTTCCCTCGACACTACAACGCCGTTCCGCCCCGTGCACAGCACAGACCTGTCCTCGAGGTAGGCCCCGATTACGTCCCGAATATAGGGAGGCGCGCGATGGTATTTCAGCGCCTCCCTAATAGTCGCAAAGGGCAGGGTGTTGAAGGCGTTCTTAATGTCTAGAGAGACCGCCAACAACACCCCACCCTGGGACGTCGCCTCTTCCGAGAGGGAGCGCACACGCGAGATCGCGTCGATCGTTGAGCGCCCCTCTCGGAACCCGAACTGCTTCGGGCTGAGATCGGGACCTACCTGAGACCGGTGTTGGACGAGTCGGCCCGCCAAGATTCTCTCGAAGAGCTTGCCGATCTCGTCCAACAGCACTATGGGGCGGAACGCCGAGGGAACCACCGAACCTGCGGGGTGCTCCGCTTTGCGGAGCAGGACCACTCTACCCGCTTTCCACTGATTGGGAAACCGTCCCGACTCCAGACACGTGTTGAACAAGCGCCGGAGTCGGTCCCCTAGGGTGTTTAACTAAGGCAGTCCCCCCAATCCAAAGGCCCCGGAGGTGTGCGCGTGTATCCACACGCCTCCACAATGGAGTAGGGCGAAATAGGTCGCCCTAACCACATAACGAGATGGGGCCTGCCCTACAACATCTACAGGGCGGGCCGTCGCCGTCGGAGCTGGGGTAGAAATGCACTTGCGAATCCCCTGGCTCCGGCATAGGCGCTCGTAGGTACACCGTGTGGTTTTTGGTGAGTACAAATCTCACACACCGCCCCGCCCTCCCTCCGGCGGGGTGACGGTCTTTTGAAGATTTTCCACACGTTAAAAAAAAAAAAAAAAAGGGTGTTTAACTAACTATGCTAACCTAACTAACCTATTTTTTTTTTTTTTTTTTACAAGGGGAAATCCATCATGGAGACCCCCACGCTTCGGGGAAGTCCCCACGCTACTGCCGGACTCCTACCGGCTAAAACCCCTTGGTGTCCTCCGCTCGCTGCTAGTGCCAGGGTCACGGGATCGACGTAGCAGTCCACCGCGACCCCGGCAGCGCAGGCTTTGCAGCCTCCTCCTCGAGTGGCGCGCGCGGACACCACGCGCGCCTACTCCCAGCCTCACCCTCCTTAGGTGACGGCAGACGCCCCCGCGTCTGCCGCCGAGAGGCTCTGGGTCGGTGGCGACGAGCCGGCTCGGCCTCCATCGCCTCCGTCTCCTCCGCCCGCGCCGGTGCGCGGCTCCCTCGCGAGCAGTTCTTACCGCTGCCCACGGCATGACTCGCCGGACGACCCGCCGCTGCGCAATAGACGCAATGCGGCGGGGCAGTGCAACCAGCAGCCTTGTGGCCCTCTCCGCCGCAACGGAAGCAGGCCTGACTGCGGTCAACCGCCGATTTGCACTGCGTGCCCACATGCCCTTGCAGTAGGCAGCGGTAACAACGCATGGGTTTCGGCTCTAGCACTGTTACGTGCGCCGATACCCATCCCACGCGTAAGCGGCCCGCCGCTTGAAGCTTCTTGGCGGCCCCCATTGGGCAACGAACCCACGCAGCCGCGTTGCCAGACCCCGATCGGCGGATTTCCCCTGCCTTGACTTCCTGCTCCGCGCACCCGCCGCAACGCGCCACGGCAGCGACGACATCCGCTGGTGTGGCCGTATCGTCCAGGCCCACAATCCTAAGATCCGCCGTCTTCACAGAACGGGAGACCTGGACCACCTCCGCGGAAAGGACCTCCCTGAGCTTTTCAGCGAGGGAGTCCGCCTTATCACCGCTAGCGGCGCCTGGCAACTCCAGGATTCGCGCGCCAGTGATGGCCTGCCTATCGTGGAGCTCAGTGAGCCCTATAGTCTCCAGGGACACCTTCTCCTTCGCTTCCCTAAGTAGAGCCGCATACGTTACGCCTTTCTCGGCAGCCCCGGGCTGCAGCGACAAAACCACCGCCGCAGAGCGGGGCGGCCTCAGTCTGGGCTTCCTCTTCTTTCCCGCGGTCGCTGCCTTTTGTGGCTGCGATTTAGTCGCCGCGGGTTTCTTCGCCGCATTCTTGTCCGTGTTCTTCGCCCCACAACGAACCACCGTCACCCAACTCTCCGTCATGGTGCGGGGAGCGGGCGCCGGCTCCTGTACTTCAATAGGCTAGGAGACGTTGGCAAGCGTCTAGGCATAGAGGTGGACAAGTGGAGGCTGACACCGGAACGGCTCATCGGGAAGCGCGCCTGCGCTACCGACGGAATGGAGGAGGTGCAGAGGTCACATTTTAGGCACCTGGCAGGCTCTGGCAACCAGGACCCCTGGGGCCAGGCCTACAGGGTTGCGAGCGGGAGGATTAGACCTCCCAGTAACATAATAAACGGCACTGTGTTTGCTGAAGGCCATGCGAGGGACGTGGGCGAATCCATGCGGGCCCTTGTTGGGGCTCTGTGTCCTGATGACGATCAGTCTAGGGACACGGAGCACCACCGTCAGGTGCGCGTACTGGCTGCGCTCACGCCCTCGGGCGACTCTGCGCCCCCTCTATCTAGACAGGATCTGGGAAGCATCATTAAGTTGCTACCCAATACCGCCCCGGGGCTCGACGGACTCTCTTCCCGAATCATCAGACAGGCGTGGAAGGCGGCGGAAGCCGAATTCCACTTCGTCTATGCGCGGTGCGTAGAAGCCGGTATTTTCCCCGGCATATGGAAGGAAGGTCGGCTGCTTGTCCTGCCTAAGGGTAACGACAAGCCGCTGACCGACCCGAAGGCGTATCGTCCGATCACGCTCCTCTCGGTCTTTGGAAAGATTTTAGAACGCGTAATGCTAAAAAGCGCTCCGATGATCAGTTCTCGGATCTCCGACTGTCAGCACGGATTCTCTCCCGGTAGGTCCACCACCTCCGCGCTTAGGGCTATCTTAGACTCGCGGCATGAACCATGGAAGTATGTACAGGCCATCTTCCTCGACATCTCGGGTGCCTTCGACAACGCTTGGTGGCCGATGATTCTGGTAAAGGCGAAACAGGGTGGTTGCCCGCCCAACATCTACAGGATGCTGGCGGGCTACTTCGCTGGCCGCCGCGTGTGCCTCATCACCGGTGACTAGGTGCTGTGGAAGGAATGCACCATGGGATGTCCACAAGGTTCGGTATTGGGTCCCACGCTATGGAACCTACTGATGGATGACCTGCTTCGTCTCCCGTTACCTGAGGGAGTAAGGATGGTTGCGTACGCGGACGATGTTACGGTCCTGATCGGAGCCGATTCTCGAGCGAGCATCGAGAGCAAGGCGAAAGCCACGCTCTCGCTCGTCCTCGATTGGGGTGCCCGTAATCGGCTGGAGTTCTCCCCAGGCAAGTCCATGACGATGACCGTAAAGGGAAAGCTCCAGCGGCCCCCAGTCATCAGGATGGGTGGCGACTCGATCCGGACCGTCACGGCGGCGACCATTCTTGGAGTGACGCTAGACGACAGGATGTCCTTCGTGCAGCATGCGACAACGATTGGAGAGCGAGCGGCCAAATGTTTCGGGAAGATGTCGAGAGTATCGGCGTCTTCCTGGGGCATTCGTTATCCGGCCCTCCGCACTCTCTACAAGGGCACCTACGTAGCCACGTTGACGTATGCTGCACCCGTATGGCATGAGAGAATCAGTCTTCATGTCGTACGTAGTATAGTCCTGAGGCTGCAGCGTCCGTCTCTCATCCTCCTTACGAAAGCGTACAGGAGCGTGAGTACGGCGGCGCTACCAGTACTGGGGGGGGGGGGTCTTGCCTGCGGACCTGGAGGTAATCCGTGCTGCCAGAATGGATGAGAAGCGCGAGTCCGCGCCAAAGCCGGAGTTGAGCAGACGGAAGCGCGGGGTATGGGACGATATAGTCGGGGAATGGCAGGAGCGATGGCACTCCTCCGCGGATGGAAGAGAGCTCTATCGATACTTTCCGGATGTGGCTATTAGGTTGGCGTCTCCGTGGGTTGAACCCGATTACGAGACGTCACAGATCCTGACTGGACACGGCTGCTTCGGTAAGCGACTGCACGCCATGAGACTACGAGTCGAGCGGCTGCGGTTGCGGGGAATCGGAAGAGGACCTCCACCACGTTGTGTGGGAGTGCTCCCTATATTCCGATCTCAGGGGGAAGCTGCTGGAGGGGATACGTCGCGGTGAGGGCGAAGGAGAGGGTCCGGTGTACTACCCGGACTTGGTGTCTACTGCGGAGAATTTTAGGAGGCTGCGGGAGTTCGCGCATCAGTGGCACCGGAGGCGGAGCGAGTACGAGAGGACTGCTGGTGGTACGCGTTCAAGAAGGAAGGACACCGCTGAAGACGGAGAGCTGCCCGGCACCGAAGCCGTCAATGTTTCGTCCGCTGCCCCAGAAGGGGGAGAGTGCGAAAGAAGGGACAGGAGAAGAAATAATTTGTAGGGGTCAAGAGAATGCGTGCTTTTCAGCGCGCATTCCCCGCAGATTCGGCCAGTATAACCGAGAGGTTGGAATGGCCATGGGTTGGTGGAGGGTTGTACTTCAATAGGAGCAGCCTGACTAGTAGCTGCCGGTGCAATAGCAGCCGGTGCAGGAGCCGACCCCTTTCCTCTTCCTTTCCCTTTCGGCCCTGCCGAACCGCTCGCCCGCACAGCAGGCGTAGCCGTGGTGGGCCTCACCACCGGTGCCGGAGGGAGTCGCTCCTCGATTCTCGCCAGGCGAGCATCGAGTCGGTTCTCCAACCTCCTGGCTACCCGGTCCTCTAGTTCTCGTAGGGCGTTGGGCCCAGCCGCTAGATCTCCAGATTGCCGTGGCAAAGCGGGTAGCCTCTCGTAGGTCCCGCCCCCGGGCAGTGACCAAGGTGTCATCCGCGTACCCTAACTAACCTTTTTTTTTTTTTTTAACGTGTGGAAAATCTTCAAAAGACCGTCACCTCGCCGGAGGGAAGGCGAGGTGGTGTGTGAGACTTGACTCACTAAAAACCACACGGTGTACCTACGAGCGCCTATGCCGGAGCCAGGGGATTCGCGAGTGCATTCTACCCCAGCTCCGACGGCGACGGCCCGCCCTGTAGATGTTGTAGGGCAGGCCCCATCTCGTTTAGTGGTTAGGGCGACCTATTTCGCCCTACTCCATTGTGGAGGCGTGTGGGTACACGCGCACACCTCCGGGGCCTTTGGATTGGGGGACTGCCTCCCTCAAGGCAGTCACCCCGGCCCCAGTGGGGGATAGAGGGGGGCGGAGTTGGGTACGCCCTCACCTCTAGGCCTGGCTCATCTGCGGCGGAGGGAAGCGGGACGATCTGACTCCCGCTCCCTTTCCGCCGCCTCCTTCCGCGAGATAACTTCCTCGCAGAAGGAGCTCACCGCCAGCCACGATCTCTCGCTACTGATCATCCTCCGAACTAAATTCGGCAGCGAGAGATCGTCCCCCACTATTCGTGTGAGGACACGGCGCTCACTCTCGAACGCTGGACATTCGTCCAGCGTGTGTTGCGCCGTGTCCTCCACACCTCCGCACTCGTGGCAGCCGGTCGTCGGCTCCTTCCTCGCCACATGACACAGATACCGCCCGAAGCACCCGTGCCCGGACAGTATCTGCGTCATGCGGTACGTCAGTGGCCATCTCCTATTCATCCACCTTTTGAGGATGGGACGGACAGCCTCGACGGTCCTCAGGCCGGCCGATGGACTGGCCAGCCTTTCTCTCCATCTGATCCTGAGAATCCGCCGAAAGTCGGACCTCCGTGCTCCAATCTCGTGGCCAGCGGATGCCTCCCCCATGGAACGTCGCTCCGCGCGCCAGTGGTACACTGACGCGTGGAGCTCCGCTACCAAGTCCCACGGAGGAGACCCCGCCAGCAGACCCGCCGCTTCCCCGGATATGGTGCGGTAGCCTCTTATGGCCCGTATGGCCATGACCCTGTGTGGCCTGTTGAGGCAGGCCACATTTTCCCTACCAAGGGCCCCCACCCAGATGGGGGCCCCGTACAGGGCCATGGACCGCACCACGCCGAGGTATAGGCGGCGGGAACCTTCTCCCGGGCCCCTCACGTTTGGCAGCAGCCAGCTAAGAGCGCCGGCGGCTGCCATAAGGCGAGGGACCAGGTTCCGAAAGTGAGCGCGGAAGCTCCAACGACTGTCCAGGTCAAGCCCCAAATACCTAATACAGGACTTGACCCCCACCCTCTGGCCACTGACGACCAGCTGGGCATCCGGAGGTGGCGCACGCCGAGGCCCATGAAAACACAGGACCTCGGTCTTCTCCAGCGCCACCTGGAGCCCAAGCCTTCTAATTCGACCGACGACCAGCGCCACGCTTGCCGTGGCAAAGCGGGTAGCCTCCAGTAGGTCCCGCCCCCGGGCAGTGACCAAGGTGTCATCCGCGTAACACACGAGGTCAGTGCCCGTTAAAAGGGCGCCCCGCAGGTTCCAATCATACCCGATGTTCCACAGGATCGGGCCCAGAACCGACCCCTGTTGAACACCGCGTTGCATGTCCCTCAGCACAACAACGCCGTTCCGCCCCGTGCAGAGCACAGACCTGTCTTCGAGATAGGCCCCGATCACGTCCCGAATGTAGGGAGGCGCGCGATGGTATTTCAGCGCCTCCCTAATAGTCGCAAAGGGCAGGGTGTTGAAGGCGTTCTTAATGTCTAGAGAGACCGCCAACAACACCCCACCCTGGGACGTCGCCTCTTCCGAGAGGGAGCGCACACGCGAGATCGCGTCTATCGTCGAGCGCCCCTCTCGGAACCCGAACTGCTTCGGGCTGAGATCGGGACCTACCTGAGACAGGTGTTGGACGAGTCGGCCCGCCAAGATTCGCTCGAAGAGCTTGCCGATCTCGTCCAACAGCACTATGGGGCGGAACGCCGAGGGAACCACCGAACCTGCAGGGTGCTCCGCTTTGCGGAGCAGGACCACTCTACCCGCTTTCCACTGATTGGGAAACCGTCCCGACTCCAGACACGCGTTGAACAAGCGCCGGAGTCGGTCCCCTAGGGTGTTTAGGGCCAAGGCCAGGACGCGGCCGTGGATACCATCCGGACCCGGGGCGACATTCTTGCCCCGGAGTTTATCCACGGCCGCGGCGAACTCCTCCACGGTGATGGCAGGAACCGCAGCAGCGCGACGCCGCTGGCCTCTCCATCACTGCCACGCCGCATCATCGGAGGAGGTGTGAAGGGAGGCTGTCTCGGGAACAGCTCCTCCAACACCTCCTCCAACTGCTGCGGCTGGAGACCCTCTGCCACGGGGGGCGCCCAGGGGCGTAATTTGCCCCTGACGAACCTATAAGGACGCCCCCATGGATCCCTGTCCAGGGTCTCCAGGAGTTCTTCCCTGGCTGTCTCCTTGGCCCTGCTGATGGACAGCTGCAGAGCTTTCTTCCTCTCTTTGTACTGCTCGTACAGCTGTGCTTCCTCGTCGGCGTCGCGGCCCCGCCTGAGTCGGCGGTGCCTGGTGTACCGGCGGCGGGCGGCGGAGCACTCCTCCCTCAACGCCGCTATCTCCTCCGACCACCAGTACACCTGACGCCTAGGAGGTCGAGGGCCGGCTCGGGGCATCGCCGCGTCGCAAATGTGCGACAGAGCCTCGCCGAACCAGCCCACCTCTGCGTCGACCTCCACAGGCCCCTCCGGTATGGGAACCCAGGCCTGGACGATGGAAGCCTCCATCAGTACGTCTTTATTCAGACGTTTCAACACCCATCTGGGGAGTTGTGGGACATTCCTCTCCTGGCGACCGGGGTGCGGAGCTACGGGTGAGGGGAGAACGTCTATCCGAATGTAACGATGATCGGATAGCGTCTCCACCTCATCCAACACCTGCCAGCTCCGCACCCTCTGTGCGATCGCTGGACTGCAGAGGGATACGTCGACATGCGACTCCCCCTGCTGTCTCACGCACGTGGCGGCCGACCCTCGGTTCAACACCACCAGGCCGGCCGCGGCCGCCCAGTCTTCCTGGACCCTGCCTCGAGAGTCGGTGATGGGGGAGCCCCATGCCGTGGATTTGGCATTGAAGTCCCCCATCACCATCATTGGACGGGCCGAGTATAGCTCAAGAGCGGCCCCCAGCCCGTCCATGAACTGCTCGAACTCGGCGAGAGTCCTGTTCGGAGAGAAGTATGTCCCGACAACGACGGTTTCCCCCCAACTCACACCTATGTACCCCGCTCCGCCGAATAGGCGGCTGACGAGCGGGGTCGCGGGGTTGCCCGCGCCGACAATGGCCACCAGGCCAGAGGGGTCGCCGAACCAATGGTCACTTCGTGGGACACGATATGGTTCGGCGACCACTGCAAGGTCAACTCCCCACTGCGCCGCGCTCTGCAGAGCAGATCTTGGGCGCGCGCGCAGTGGTTGAGATTCCCCTGCAGGAGGCGATGGACTGCCATTATTGACCGGTGTCCATCACCTCAGCCTCTCCCCGGCGGCCATTGCCGCGGGCCGACGACAGTGCGGATCTCCTCTTTTTGTTGCGGGACTGGGGGCACTTTTTGGCCCCCACCCGGTGATCAGCTGGGCGACCCGCCGCTGCGCAGACCACGCAGTGTGGGGCCGCCGAACATCCGGCCGCTTTGTGGCCGGGAGCCCCACACCGGTAGCAAAGGCCACTCCGGTCCTCCTCGTGCGAGCACCGTGCCACCACGTGCCCGCTTTCGAGGCACTTGAAACACCGGAGTGGCTTCTGCCGCAGCAGCTCCACAGCGGCCGAGACCCAGCCGATCCGGATCCGCCCTGCCGTCGTCACTTTCTTGACCGCGGCCAATGGGGCCCGCACCCAGCAGGTGCCCAGGCCCGACGCGCCGCGCCGAATCTCCCCGACGTTGACGGCGTCCGCCGTGCACTCGCCGTGCTGTGCCACGGCGGCCGCCACCTCCTCCCGGTCGGTACCGTCATCCAGGCCCATGACCCTCATCTCCGCGGTCTTGGTGGGCCTGGCGATACGGACCGTACCGTCCGGGAACACGTCCCGGAACTTCGACGCGAGCGCGTCGGCCTGATCTCCCATCTGGGACCCTGGGATCTCCAGGATCCGGGCCCCAGTAGCCGCGGTCTTGAAGCGCAGGCTTCCTATCCCCAAGGAGGCGAGGTTGATTTTTTCCTTCGCCTCCTTGAGGACGGCGGAGTAGGTTACTCCCGCCGCTTCTGCCTCCGGGCACAGTGTAACCACCACCGCCGGCCGATCGCGGGGCACGCAACTTTGATGGCGACGGCGGGGCCGGCTTTCCCTTCTTCCCCTGAGAAGCAGCCCCAGAGGTCCTCTGAGTACTCTGAGTACTCTGGGTCTGCCTCTCAGGGACGTTGCGGTTTTTGCCGCCCCGTCGTACCACTGTGCTCCAGCCCTCGGTTGCGCGCCCCGCGCCCGACGGCTCCGGCTGTTGGCTGCCAGAGGCAGGCCGGTTGGCGGGTTGAAGCGGCGGGAATTCTGCGCCTCGCGCCCCCGCAGATGGGGAGCGTCCCTGAATCCCGGTCCCCCTGCGCCGGGGATCCGAGACAAGACGTCATATCCCCCGTCGCTTTGCAGCGGCGGGCGGTGCTCAGGGCGGATTGAGGTCGCCGGGGAATTGAGGCCCAGGGCAGCCTTGATCTCCCTAATGCCCTGCTCGATACGTTCTCCTATTCGGGCCTCTATCATGACCCCGGTCGCCCTCATTATGTCCGCCCTGAGGGTCTCTGTCGCCCGGCGCAGGGGCCGGGTCCAGAAGCGCTCCCCACTGTCGATCCCTTTGGGGCCGGGGAAGGAGTCGGCGGAGTCCGTGACCCCGACTTCACCACTTCGGCGAGCTGGCGAATCTGCTCCTGGAGCTGCCGGATCTGGCCTTGGAGCTCCTTATTTTGTTTGCGAAGCTCCTTGGCCTCCGCCTCCATCTTCTGCTGAACGGCAGCCAACGAGGAAAAGTCGCCAGCCACGGCGGAGTTCGGGTCTAAGGCCTTCGTCAATGCCATGACGGCCCCGATCTCCTCCGTCATCGCCTTCTGGTCGGTACCCTTCAGGTTGCCGCACCTCTTGACCCTGTTAATAACCAGCGACAACCGTTGTCTGGCATCCGACGAGAAGGCGGCCACCGAGATTGGGTCACTTTTTGGGGCCTTCTTCCCCGAGGATACCTCCTGTGGACGGGCGAAAACGATGTCGTCATCTGCCTGTCGGGACTCCGTCGACGTCGTTGGCCTCTTCTCACCCTGGTCCGCACGGAAGCGGAGCAACGCTCCCGCCGGAGACGGCGGGCAGGGTATCTTTGATGGGCGGACACCTCCGCCCACCGCCCCGGAGGGTGGGGACCCATTGTCACGTGGCCGTTTAGAAACGGCCGCCTTCATTAGGCCGTCCTCGCTGGAGACCAGGCAGCCCGACAACTCGTCCTCCACCAGCATGGAACGCGTCGAGCGCGTCGATCGCGTCGACGATGCCGATGAGGGACGAGACGCCCGCGACCTGGCCCGCGAGACGGACCGCGATCTCGCCGAACGGACTGTGTCGGCGTCCTGCAGCGTTATTGAGTCCGACATGGACCAAAACGCGAGGTTTTTGGGCAGGGACAACACTCCTCGTCCCCCCGGAGGGGGGACGGGAAAAGGAAGGGGCTGTTACGATCAGCCAACTCCCTTAACCCAACGGCAACAGCGGTGCCACGCCCGACCTAAGTCGGGCGGGTACTGTGGGGACTAGTGCCTCCACGAGCTGCTCCAGGGTTTACCTGGAGCGGACCGGAGAAACTCCACCACACACAAAAAAAAAAAAAAACACCTCTGCACAACACAATAAAAGAATCAACAGAACTAATCTAACTAACCTACTTAACCTAACTAACCTGTTGTTTTTTTTTTTTTTTTTTTTAGTTGGAGGAGTTGGATACGCTCCCACCTCTAGGCCTGGCTCTTCTGCGGCGGAGGGAAGCGGGACGATCTGACTCCCGCTCCCTTTCCGCCGCCTCCTTCCGCGAGATAACTTCCTCGCAGAAGGAGCTCACCGCCAGCCACGATCTCTCGCTACTGATCATCCTCCGAACTAAATTCGGCAGCGAGAGATCGTCCCCCACTATTCGTGTGAGGACACGGCGCTCACTCTCGAACGCTGGACATTCGTCCAGCGTGTGTTGCGCCGTGTCCTCCACACCTCCGCACTCGTGGCAGCCGGTCGTCGGCTCCTTCCTCGCCACATGACACAGATACCGCCCGAAGCACCCGTGCCCGGACAGTATCTGTGTCATGCGGTACGTCAGTGGCCATCTCCTATTCATCCACCTTTTGAGGATGGGACGGACAGCCTCGACGGTCCTCAGGCCGGCCGATGGACTGGCCAGCCTTTCTCTCCACCTGATCCTGAGGATCCGCCGAAAGTCGGACCTCCGCGCTTCAATCTCGTGACCAGCGGGTGCCTCCCCCATGGAACGTCGCTCCGCGCGCCAGTGATACACTGACGCGTGGAGCTCCGCTACCAAGTCCCACGGAGGAGACCCCGCCAGCAGACCCGCCGCTTCCCCGGATATGGTGCGGTAGCCTCTAATGGCCCTGATGGCCATGGCCCTGTGTGGCCTGTTGAGACAGGCCACATTTTCCCTACCTAGGGCCCCCACCCAGATGGGGGCCCCGTACAGGGCCATGGACCGCACCACGCCGAGGTATAGGCGGCGGGAACCTTCTCCCGGGCCCCTCACGTTTGGCAGCAGCCAGCTAAGAGCGCCGGCGGCTGCCATAAGGCGAGGGACCAGGTTCCGGAAATGAGCGCGGAAGCTCCAACGGCTGTCCAGGTCAAGCCCCAAATACCTAATACAGGGCTTGACCCCCACCCTCTGGCCACTGACGACCAGCTGGGCATCCGGAGGTGGCGCGCGCCGAGGCCCATGAAAACATAGGACCTCGGTCTTCTCCAGCGCCACCTGGAGCCCAAGCCTCCTTATTCGGCCGACGACCAGTGCCACGCTTGCCGTGGCAAAGCGGGTAGCTTCCCGTAGGTCCCGCCCCCGGGCAGTGACCAAGGTGTCATCCGCGTAACACACGAGGTCAGTGCCCGTTAAAAGGGCGCCCCGCAGGTTCCAATCATACCCGATGTTCCACAGGATCGGGCCCAGAACCGATCCCTGTGGAACACCGCGTTGCATTTCCCTCGACACTACAACGCCTGTTCCGCCCCGTGCAGAGCACAGACCTGTCTCGAGATAGGCCCCGATCACGTCCCGAATGTAGGGAGGCGCGCGATGGTATTTCAGCGCCTCCCTAATAGTCGCAAAGGGCAGGGTGTTGAAGGCGTTCTTAATGTCTAGAGAGACCGCCAACAACACCCCACCCTGGGACGTCGCCTCTTCCGAGAGGGAGCGCACACGCGAGATCGCGTCGATCGTCGAGCGCCCCTCTCGGAACCCGAACTGCTTCGGGCTGAGATCGGGACCTACCTGAGACAGGTGTTGGACGAGTCGGCCCGCCAAGATTCTCTCGAAGAGCTTGCCGATCTCGTCCAACAGCACTATGGGGCGGAACGCCGAGGGAACCACCGAACCTGCGGGGTGCTCCGCTTTGCGGAGCAGGACCACTCTACCCGCTTTCCACTGATTGGGAAACCGTCCCGACTCCAGACACGCATTGAACAAGCGCCGGAGTCGGTCCCCTAGGGTGTTTAGGGCCAAGGCCAGGACGCGGCCGTGGATACCATCCGGACCCGGGGCGACATTCTTGCCCCGGAGTTTATCCACGGCCGCGGCGAACTCCTCCTCGGTGATGGCAGGAACCGCAGCAGCACTGACGCCGCTGGCCTCTCCATCACTGCCACGCGGCATCATCGGAGGAGGTGTGAAGGGAGGCTGTCTCGGGAACAGCTCCTCCAACACCTCCTCCAACTGCTGCGGCTGGAGACCCTCTGCCACGGGGGGCGCCCAGGGGCGTAATTTGCCCCTGACGAACCTATAAGGACGCCCCCATGGATCCCTGTCCAGGGTCTCCAGGAGTTCTTCCCTGGCTGTCTCCTTGGCCCTGCTGATGGACAGCTGCAGAGCTTTCTTCCTCTCTTTGTACTGCTCGTACAGCTGTGCTTCCTCGTCGGCGTCGCGGCCCCGCCTGAGTCGGCGGTGCCTGGTGTACCGGCGGCGGGCGGCGGAGCACTCCTCTCTCAACGCCGCTATCTCCTCCGACCACCAGTACACCTGACGCCTAGGAGGTCGAGGGCCGGCTCGGGGCATCGCCGCGTCGCAAATGTGCGACAGAGCCTCACCGAACCAGCCCACCTCTGCGTCGACCTCCACAGGCCCCTCCGGTATGGGAACCCAGGCCTGGACGATGGAAGCCTCCATCAGCACGTCTTTATTCAGACGTTTCAACACCCATCTGGGGAGTTGTGGGACATTCCTCTCCTGGCGACCGGGGTGCGGAGCTACGGGTGAGGGGAGAACATCTATCCGGATATAACGATGATCGGATAGAGTCTCCACCTCATCCAACACCTGCCAGCTCCGCACCCTCTGTGCGATCGCTGGACTGCAGAGGGATACGTCGACATGCGACTCCCCCTGCTGTCTCACGCACGTGGCGGCCGACCCTCGGTTCAACACCACCAGGCCGGCCGCGGCCGCCCAGTCTTCCAGGACCCTGCCTCGAGAGTCGGTGATGGGGGAGCCCCATGCCGTGGATTTGGCATTGAAGGCCCCCATCACCATCATTGGACGGGCCGAGTATAGCTCCAGAGCGGCCCCCAGCCCGTCCATGAACTGCTCGAACTCGGCGAGAGTCCTGTTCGGAGAGAAGTATGTCCCGACAACGACGGTTTCCCCCCAACTCACACCTATGTACCCCGCTCCGCCGAATAGGCGGCTGACGAGCGGGGTTGCGGGATTGCCCGCACCGACAATGGCCACCAGGCCAGAGGGGTCGCCGAACCAATGGTCACTACGTGGGACGCGATATGGTTCGGCGACCACTGCAAGGTCAACTCCCCACTGCGCCGCGCTCAGCAGAAGCAGATCCTGGGCGCGCGCGCAGTGGTTCAGATTCCCCTGCAGGAGGCGATGGACTGCCATTATTAACCGGTGTCCATCACCTCAGCCTCTCCCCGGCGGCCATTGCCGCGGGCCGACGACAGTGCGGATCCACACGCTCTCATGGACCCGGACATGGGGCACTTTTTGGCCCCCACCCGATGGTCGGCTGGGCGACCCGCCGCTGCGCAAACCACGCAGTGTGGGGCCGCCGAACATCCGGCCGCTTTGTGGCCGGGAACCCCACACCGGTAGCACAAGCCACTCCGGTCCTCCTCGTGCGAGCACCTGGCCAGCACGTGCCCGCTTTCCAGGCACCGGAAACACCGGAGTGGCTTCTGCCGCAGCAGTTCCACAGCGGCTGAGACCCAGCCGATCCGGATCCGCCCTGCCGTCGTCACCTTCTTGACCGCGGCCAATGGGGCCCGCACCCAGCAGGTGCCCAGGCCCGACGCGCCGCGCCGAATCTCCCCGACATTGACGGCGTCCGCCGTGCACTCGCCGTGCTGTGCCACGGCGGCCGCCACCTCTTCCCGGTCGGTACCGTCATCCAGGCCCATGACCCTCATCTCGGCGGTCTTGGTGGGCCTGGCGATGCGGACCGTACCTTCCGGGAAGACGTCCCGGAACTTCGACGCGAGCGCGTCGGCCTGGTCTCCCGTTTAGGACTCTGAGATCTCTAGGATCCGGGCCCCAGTGCCGCGCGGTCTTAAACCGCAGGCTGTTTATGCCTGTTGCGGGTGAATAATACGATGTTGCTGGTCGAGACGATGTATATTACAGATGATGATAAACTGACAATGTGTACACAGAAATATTGATCTTATATACTAAATAACAATAGGAAAATGTAAGGTGGGATGACACAGTTTAGATACAGCAGTGCCTAGTAGACAATATTAAATTTGTCTTACTAGAAAAAGAAAAGAAAGAAAAACATTTATTGTCAACCATTTTTACATATACATATATACATACATACATACACACTTAGAACAATTACAATAATAATTTATCTTATATTATTTCTAAATATGGTTGGCAACATGGCTGACACTCAGCATATGCCGTGACAGCTAACTGTCACGGCGCTGGTATTCTGTGCCTGCCATTAGTGACAACACGTACAGCTCGATGTCAGTTTTTTGACCTTTGACATCTGTCAGATGTCATTATTGTTACTGACAGCAAAATTTTTACACGTGTTCGAGACCTGCCACGTACACAATTACAATTTTAAAATTAATATTAAGGAACAGAAAAATACTACAGTTACTAAAATACTACAAGCACAACAAGAAAAAACACAACACAGAGGGATTATTCTCCGCTACATCAAGCCACCATCCACCGCCGTGCCCATCGTGCAGATCCAAAAGGTAATTTAATTTAATTAGACAATTTTTGACTATTAATAAGATGTTCTCTAAGACATTTACTAAAACTATATTTTGTGGTTTTAGCACGTAATGGAGGCGGAATATTATTCCAGCAAGACGTAGCGGAGTATCTGAAAGAGCCCCTGAAAGACGCAGTTCTATGTTTTTGAGTAGTAAGCAGATGAGAGGAGGCCCTTGTGCGATAGTTATGACTATCACGAGACCACGACAACTTTTCAGCAAGATATGGAGGTTTATTTGTTTTAATGATTCCAAATAAGAGAGTGGCAAAGTGTAACTGTCTTCTAAAATTCATCTTCAACATATTTCCTTTGTTGAGATAAGGTGTGACATGTGCACGTGGAGGAACATGATAACAAAAACGTGCACAAGCATTCTGTACACGCTGTATTAAGCGCTCTGATCTTGCAAGAAGACAAGGTCCAAATGTTGCATCTGCATAATTCAACTTTGATAATACAAGAGACTCACACAACTTTATCCTCAATTCCACCGAAAGATATTGTCTAATTTGGTACAAAAGCTTAAGTCGATAAAAACTATTCCTGGTGGCCTCAATTATATGTTTCTCAAAATTCATGTTAGAATCAAAGAGAACTCCTAGATTCCTTGCCTCCGTTACTCTTTCAATAGATTTCCCATTTATAGAAACAGGCAATGTCATACGTTCTATAATACCATTCACCTGTTTCTTTGTACCAAGAATTATATATTTTGATTTGGTTGGATTAAGCACCAGGCAGTTCTTATTTGACCACAGACTAACTCTCTCTAGATCTTCATTTAATTTTCTAATACTGTCCAGTGTATTCTTCGGGTGACAATCAATATACAATTGCAGATCATCTGCGTAAAGATGATATTTGCAATGCTGCATGCAATCAATGATATCAGCACTGTACAGAATAAAAAGAATTGGACCAAGAATTGATCCTTGAGGCACTCCTCTGTGTACTGATCTAGGTGCTGAATAATTTCTTGTTCCACAATTTGATTGAATCTCCACTATCTGCATTCGTCCAGTGAGATAACTATGGAACCAGGAGACTGCGCAAGAGTCAAATCCATAGTATGACAGTTTTGACAGCAACAATGATGAATTTATTGTTTCGAAAGCGCGAGAAAAATCTAACAATGCCAAGACTGTCCCCCCTACCCTGATCCTGCTCATTTATTGTATTGTCAATAACATCAAGTAAAGCGGTAGTGGTGCTGTGTGACTTACGGAAACCTGACTGAAATTTTGGGAGTATATTTTCTTTATCTAAATAAGTAGTAAGTTGTCGACTTATAGCCCTTTCCAATAACTTGGAAATACAAGGGAGAATATTTATTGGACGAAGATCCCTATATTCAGTTGGATTTGAAGATTTCGGTATTGGTTTTTATTAGAGAACACTTCCATAAGTCTGGGAAGATGCCTGAGGTAATTGATTTATTTACTATAGTAGTTATGACCCTAAGTGTATATGGTAAAGTGAGCTTGATCATGTCAAGTGAAATAAGATCAGTACCCTGAGCATTGGAATTAAGTGTCCTAATAATATTTATGATATCCTGTTCTGAAACCGTGCTAAACTGAAATACAGATTTACTAAATCGGTTGAATTCATAATATGTAAGTTCAGACAATTCAACAGAATCTCTACCCGGTAAATTCAGGAAATGGCTGTTTAAGGCATCTGGGATGTCAAATGACTCAGGAATACAGTCCCCACGCATTTTCTTTGGGAGAACAGATGTTTTAAGGTTGGACCATAACTTTTTAGGATTATGAATGTGATTGTTAATGTATTTGTTATAATAGGCAAATTTCTCTGAAACAATGGCTGCCTTTACTACGGCTTTCATGTCTTTATAAAAAAGTTTATGCATTTCTAATTTTGTTTTTTTATACCTTTTATGGCTGTCGTCTCTGATCTTCATCATTTGTTGCAGTGTGTCTGTCAACCATGGAGGAGAAGGATGCTTAATTGTCAGTGTTTTCACTGGAGCATGGAGATCAAATAATCCAAGCATAAAATTATTGAAGGCTACAACCATTTCATTAACATCAGCTAGTCCCTCTATATATTTCCAATCTATGCTGTTGCAATCTTTATTGAATTTTTCTATTATTATATTCTTTAGAGGTCTGTATGTAGTACAGTATGGTACCGGTTTAACTCTGTTTAAAGATAGCTCCGCTGATATCAATGCATGAGCACCCAATTCTGGTATATAATTAACTGTCACATTTTTAATTGTAGAAGTATCAGAACAAATTACGTCAATCAATGTTTCACTGTGGTCTGTGAAATGTGTTGGTTCATTTACATATTGATTAAGAGATGTGCACTGAAGAAAATTTTGAAAAAGCCACACTTTGTTGTCATTGTTTAACAAATTTATATTAAAATCTCCCAACAGAAACAAATGGTCAAATCCAGTAAATGCAGTTATGGACTCTGTCAGTGCATCCAGAAAAAGATTGATGTCTTGCCATGGTGGACGGTATGCAGTGCCAATAATGACTGTGGCCGTATTTATTTTAAAACGAATCCACAACTGCTCGACATTCCCATCACCCGGGTGGGGACAAACCCTGGCACCTATGCTATTTCGTATATAAAATCCTACCCCCCCACCACGTCCTCCTCGCACTGCGTCGGGTCGAGGGGCATGGCGTAAGCGATAATCTGGTACCAACGGCGCACGGGCCTCCTCCCCTCCCTAATCCACGTCTCATTTATTGCCACAATGTCTATAGAATATCGGCCCATGGCGGCTACAAATTCGTCCTGTCGAGTACACAAAGAACCTGCATTGAAAAGTCCCAACTTAATATGACGCGATTTGAACTCTATTTTAAGTTTTGTAGCAATCTATATATACATTGTCCGATATCTATATAATATGTTGCACAAATGCTATGACTTGTTATAAAATGCAGGTAAATATATACTAGATACATTAGACATAACAACCACATGATGTCAATCAACACAGCCGCACATCTACTCCACCAATTGACTAAAAAAATTAACATTATATAAGCCAACATTCCATAGTAATAATTCAGTACACTAAAATATATGTTTTCCCACCCATTCCTCATTATATTACTATACATATTACTACACATACAAAGAATTGTCCATATACTATATTTCATGGTGGTTATTCCTAACTGTTCTTCTACTAACAAATATAAGAGCCAATATATATTTCTACATTCCATGTACATACACATATAAACATTAATAAAATGAATCAAATTACAAGAGCAATGTACACATACTACTAGTGCAAACAATTTATAACTATAGCTTAAACCAAAAAAATAAAGAGAATTTGCTAAATAAATGTTATACTGATATATACTTATCATTATTATTTGTACACAAATACAGGGATCACAGCACCCATTGCCTAACACTATAAAATTATTCCTACATTTGCTAATTCTTTGATTATAAATAATAAATATATTAAAATGCAACCTATACTTTATTATTAGGACTAACCACTTCACTGCCAAAAACCTTAATAATGTCTGTTTCAAGTTTTATTCTATGCGCTATACCGTCCTGGCTCCTGCGTGCAAAAATCTTTCCATTTCTTGTCCATATATACCTCCAGCCCTTTTCACGACCGGCTTCTCGGGACTTGTAGAACAGATTTCTATTGTATCGAGTAAGTCTTTCATTTATATAGACTCTATGTGCCTCTCTCGATACTTCCAGGTCTAGTGTCGTAATTCCTCGCCTTACTCGAGCGCTTTGGAGCAGTCGGTCCCGCAATGAGCGTCGGGCGAACGTAACAACTAGAGGGCGGCCGGACGCCTGCTCGCCCCGCCGCGCGGCGCCCCCCACTCGGGACACGGATACTATGTCGCGCTCCTCCAGCGGCACACCCAGCTTGGCTGCTACCACCGATGCTATGTGATACGGATTTTCTCCCTGTAACTCCGGTATGTTCACTATCTCAACATCGTTTGAGAGTAACTCCTGGTCTCGTTCATTTAACTGGGATTGTAACGAATGTACCACTTCCTCTAGCTCAGCTGTGCGGCCCACACCAGCCTCCGAAACCTTTTGCTCTACTACGTCTAGCCTTCGCTCCATGTTGTCTATTCGAGTGTTACAGGCGGCGAACGAAGCTCTTTATTCTGCCATTTCCTGACTAAGTACCTTCATTTCTTCTAGCACACATTTCAGCTCACTTCTAAAATCTTTAATTTCCAGTGCCAGCTCTATTTTAAACTCCTCCGTGGTATTCAACGCCGTGCAATCCATCGATTCATCATCCGCCACATTCTGCCTCTCACGCTTGTCCATGGTATATGTGCTGCTCATACCCTTTACAGGTGTTTCGGATGAGTTATCTCTAGGCATGTTCATTGAGCACCCAGGACAAATCCAGCCAGGTCTAAGTTTAGCTAAGTTTGGAAGCCCCAAACAAGCTGCGTGGTAAATATTTTTACATTTAGTGCATACAGCACCATCTGCCGGTGAGAGGAACTTTCCACAAGCACCACAATTTACAACCATTCTTCTGTTTCAAATAATATAGATCGCTACTTATTGGTGTTAACGCGTGTCAACAGATGGCACTGTTATCGATCAATACTTGTTGATGTGAACGGGTGTCAAAAGATGGCGCTGATAACTATTTACTTAGTATTGTAATGCACTGAATTTTTCAAATATACCGTCACCAACGAACTTCCAGATCGCCACTATCACAACGACTACTCTGCAATTACTGTATATTATTATTAGATAACACTCAATATTAAGTACTGTATCACTGCTATTAAAATAAACAAATTTTCACAACAATTATAACTATATTTTTATTTTTAACAAATAATTTGACGTAACGATGTACTGTACACCAAGACGTCCGTGACGTCACAGACATTATTAAATGCAATTATTATTTTATGTATCTAGGTGACTGTGTCCCATAGATATTCCCCCCTTGAGAGAAAAAAATATATATATTACACACAAAAAAAATTATAAAAGTTAATTATGAACAATATAAATTAATAAAATATTTTTTTTTTTACAAATTAAATCTCACTGTAGGATAAGATGTGCGTCCATAACGTGTCACTTTCAAAGGTTGGATGTCAGCTGTTGACGAGCGGTGTCCTGTTTCTGCCTCGCCAGCAATTGCTTCGTTGTTTATTATGAATGCTGGCTTGAGTCTATCTATTGACACATTCGTTTCTTTTTCATTACGCTTGATTGTGAATACTTTTCCTTTGCGTTTGACAACCAAAAATGGTCCTTCGTATGGTGGTGTCAACGTTGGACGTAATCTGTCACATCTCAGGAAGACGTGTGAGCAATCCATTAAACGAGGATGTACAAAAATGTTTTTATTTGTACTCTCTCTCAGTGGGATGGCTGCAACTCGGCTAATATTATTTTTAATATCTTTTATGAAGTCAGCATACGTGATTTTCGGATCATCATAGAAAAAATTTGCCGGTAACTTGATAGTAGTGCCATATACCAGTTCGGCGGCGCAGCAACCAGTATCTTGTCGATAACTTGAGCGTAGTCCGAATAGAACTGATGGCAATTCTTTTGTCCAATTTATTGTGTTGGCTCTGGCTACTAATGCTGTTTTCATTGTTTTATGTAATCTTTCCACTTTTGCATTAGATTGTGGATGGTACGGTGTAGTACGGATTTTCTCAATTCCCATCAACTTGGCGAGTTCTCTGAAGACGTCGGACTCGAATTGTCGTCCTTGGTCAGAGGATGATGTAGTCTGGACATCCAAAGCGGCAAATCCATCCCTCGTAGACAACTCTTGCAACAGTTTCTGCAGTTATATCTGCGACTGGAAAAGCTTCAGGCCATGAAGTGCATCGGTCGATTATAGTGATAATGTATCGTTTATTTTGCGAAGTAGGTAATGGTCCTACGATATCAATGTTAACATGTGAAAAACGCGTAACAGGCAAATATTTACCAAGCGGTGAATTTGTATGTCTATGCACTTTCGATTTCTGACATTGTAAGCATGATTCACACCATTTATTTATATCGGTATTATGTTTGTCCATATATAATTATTGCCAATTAATTTTCTTGTAGTTTTTTTACCAGGAAAATAGTTTTTCTGAACTCTGGCGGCAAGTAAGGACGTACTATTTCAGTGGAAATGTCACAATATATTTTTTTATTTGTATTTGGTACTTGAATTAATGACATATGTAATGATTTATTCTTTTTGAGTTGTTGTAACTCAATGTCATTCTGTTGACTTTTTTCTAAGTCGGATAAGTCGATAACGGTTGGAAGTGATATTGTTTCGATGACTCGTGATAATGCATCGGCGACCGTGTTATCATGTCCGCTTACATGCTGTATATCTGTACTGAATTGTGATACGAAATCCAAGTATCTGATCCTTCTAGGTGACTCGTCCACCGAAGGTTTCTTCGCAAAAGCATGAGTTAGTGGTTTATGGTCGGTGTATATTGTGAAAACACGACCTTCAATTAATCGTCTTAAGTGTTTTATTGCCATATATATTCCCAATAACTCCCTATCGTAGGTGGAGTATCTCGTTTGAGCTTCTGTTAACGATTTGGAGAAAAATGAAATTGGCTTCCATTCGTTTTTAATTTTTTTGGTGAAGAACTGCGCCAACACATTTTAAGCTAGCGTCAGTCATCAATGCGATCGTTGCGTTCGACTCTGGAAACGTCATAGTTGTGACGTCACGCATGTCTTGTTTACATTATAGGAATGCTTGTTCTGCTTCCGTATTCCATACGATAATTGTTTTATCGTTTTTCTTGCTATTTCTTAAAAATACATTGAGCGGAGCTTGATACTTGGCAGCGTGTGGAATTAGGTGCCTATAAAAATTCACCATACCCAAATAACGACGTAAATCTTTGACTGTCGTGGGTTTAGGGTAATCGTCGATTGCTTTTAGTTTCTCTTGTGTCGGTTTCATCCCTTGGCTCGTTATATGATAACCAAGAAAATCTAACTCATTTTTGAACAACTCGCATTTGCTCATATTAATTGTAATTCCATTTTCCTTTAAACGAGTAAATATAATTTCTAAATGTTCGTAATGTTCCTTCTCGCTCTCGCTGGCTATCAGAATGTCATCGACAAATATAAAAATAAAGTCTAAGTCTCTGAATAGCGAATCCATAAATCTTTGGAACGTCTGACCCGCGTTTCTTAAACCGAATGGCATTCTTGTAAATTCGAAAAGTCCAAACGGAGTTATAATAGCGGTTTTTTCTGGCTCTGCAGTGGGAATGGAATGATAAGCCTTCCGGACGTCGATTTTGCTGAAGATGGATTTTCCACTAGCAATATACGAGAAATCCAATAACCTTGGAAGTGGATATCGGTCCGGTACGGTAATATTATTCAATGCGCGGTAATCACCGCATGGTCTCCATTCACCATTTTTCTTTTTTACCATGTGCAGTGGACTAGCCCATGGACTGCTTGATGGTCTGCATATGCCAATTTCTATCATGTCCTGAAATTCCTTTTTGGCAGCCTTATATTTATCTGGAGGAAGAGGACGAGGTCGAGCGCATACGGGAAATCCTTTTGTTATGATGTGATGTTTGATCTTATGTTGTACGGGAATATTTATTGATGTAGGCCTTGTGATTTTTTCATATTTTTCCAAAAGTTGCTTTATAGATTTTTTTTTTTTTTTATGGGTTGTTTGGGCTATTGCCAGATGTGTAGCACCTGTAGCACTGCGACCTACATAGATCTATTGTGCTCGCCCTTTTCAGAGTTCGCTACCTAGACCCGTCAGGGACAAGAATTGAAGGATATTCTTAGGAGCGATCGTTTTTATCTCCTCGGGAAAGAGTGTAAACTTTCCAAAGGAGATATTTCGTTTATGCATGAGTGGGCTACAACCACATAGGATGTGAAGCGGCGTTTCCTCTTCAGTTTGGCAGAATCTGCAGATACTTGTCGTGCATAGGCCTAGCTTAGCCATATGCTTGTTCAATTTGCAGTGTCCTGTGAGGGCCCTAGTCATCATGCATATGTTGTTTTTACTCAATAGCAGTAATCTATTGGAGTATTTGGTCGAGAAGCCCGATATTAGATCTTTTGAATGTGTTAATCCTGGCATTTCTTGCCAGTGATTCAGTGCTTCTCGTTTGGTTATTAATTTGAGATGTCCCAGTTTTAGGCAACGAGGCACACCACAGAAGGGTTCGGGGCCCAGTTGGACGGTTTTTACCCCTAACTTTGCCAGATGGTCGGCATTCTCATTGCCTTCAATATTTGAATGCCCGGGGACCCATCTCAGTATAATATTATTTCTGCTTCCTACTTCATTTAGTAGCAGGATACAGTTTCTAATAAGTTTAGAACGATTTCGTACGAGTTAAGTGCTAGTAGAGCAGCTTGACTGTCCGAATAAATGTATATGTTCTGATTGATGTAGTTGAGGCTTAGGATTACTTCCAGACATCTAATTAAGGCGTAAGTTTCTGCCTGAAAGATTGAGGCGTATTTTCCTAAGCCTATATAGTTGCAGGTTTTGGGTTTTGCACCGCATATTCCACATCCTACATCATCTCCTATTTTGGACCCGTCTGTAAACCAACTAGGTCCTGCTCTGAGTGAGGCGGTGTATGGTTATTTTGCCATTCGTCTCTTCCAGATATTTCGATTTTGTAATATTGTACAAAGTTACACTCTGGTGCCATGTTGTCTTCAGGCATTCCCAGAATAGGATCACTCATAATCGAGTCTTGTATAGTTTTTATGGCCAGGGAATGCCAAGATATCCTCCTTTGGGAACTTATTCTGAGCATATTGGCTTTCGCCTTTTCCTGTATAAATAAAGGAAGGGGCGTCAAGTCTAATAAATTTAAATTCTCAAATTGTTTAATTCAAGTTTGATTCCTTTGTAAACCGAAACTATGAAAAGATTAGGTATTTTTGTGTCGTCACATTAATAATGATATTTTTACAGGATTCCAGTAACATCGCTGCATGATATCGTTGCTGCCATTATTGTTTTAATTTTTTATAGAAATTTCTAATCTAATCTAATCTAATCTAATTTTATTCACTTTTGTTAATTTTACTATTTATAAACTATATAAAACAAAACAAATATTTTTGAGGGTATACAGTTAAAAATCATTACCTCCCGTGCTAGTTAGATAACTGTGTTACGGCAAGGTAAGAATCTCGCACTATATGAATAGGGCTCATTTTTAAATGGCATATCAAACGGTTTTTATAATACAATGGGATCGTCAGCCGGCAACATTCTTTTGAATGTAATAATAACTTATTACAGTATATGTTAACGATACAGATAATTTAAGTATTTTTTTTTTAATGAATTTATGTTAAAGAAAAAGAAAACATAAAGATAAAATTTCTAATTGATGCTCCATATATCAAGATAAGTATTTATCCTATACATTTATATTAGTCTAAAAATGATAAAATATTATATTAGTATAGATTAAACTATACTAAGTTACATTATATTATAATATATTACATCATATTGTAAATGTATGTATATATATGTATGTATGATAGTTATTGTATTGTAATGTTGTTCTATTATGTAACTGCAATAACTTCCTCAGTGCCGGTATAGTCAAGTTTCAGTAAAAAATCTTGAAGTGTCCTTCTACAGTCATATTTATTTCTATTGTTTAACATTACTTTTTATTAATGCGATTATAAAGTAATGGTCCAAGAAAATTAAAAAAGCTTTGTGCAAAAGTAGTTTTACATGTGGGTACTTTGTATACTTTGTGTGTTAATCTTTTAGAGTTATCCAAGTTAATTGGGTGAGAGTGTTGTTTTATAACAATTCTTTTTATATATAGCTGGCGTACTGTTAGCACCGTAAAATCACGGTTTAACTCTGTTGTGGGGTATCTAAATGGCTTAAATTTTAGAACTTTAAGGATAGATCGTTGGGCGCGTTCCAATTTGATCAGAATGGTTTTCTTTGCTCCTCCCCAAGCTGAAATTCCATAAGTAATAATAGACTGACATAAAGATAAATAGACTATTTTACTAGTTTTATCGTTTCTTAATAAACTAATTTTCTTGAATATTGGTATGAGTTTACGAATTCGACACTTTAACGAGTCAATATGTTGTTTCCAGTTTAAAGTTTTGTCGATTATAATACCCAGATATTTAATATTATCTGTAGGAGAGAGAACAACACAGCCACAATTTCCATTTTCATATTGGGAACAGGTATGGGCTCTTATTGTAAAATCAGGCTTAGGTTGATTATTTTTGTATATTGAAAAAGTTAAATATTTAGTCTTACTTAGATTTAATGTTAGAATATTTTTGTCAAGCCAATTTATTATAACCCTTATTCCTTTCTCAGCAGTTAGACGAACCTCCTCCCATGAAGGACCTATAAATATTAGAACGGTATCATCCGCAAATGACACAATTTTTGTATTTGATAGGTTAAAATTAGAGAGACTATTTATATAAATTAGAAAGAGGGTCGGTGCAAGGACCGAACCCTGAGGCACTCCAAAAGTGACGGTTCGATTGCTACTATATCTGTTCTCAATCCTTACGATTTGGGATCTATCGCAGAGGTAACTTTTAAGTAATTCCAACGGTAATCCCCGTATGCCTATGGACTCTAATTTACACAGTAATATTGGGACGGAGACAGTGTCAAACGCCTTAGCCAAATCTAAGAAAACTCCAACACATTTTCGTTTATTGTCTAAGTTGTCGGCTATATGGGATACAAGGCTCTCGATCGCGTCATTAGTAGACAATTTTTCTCTAAACCCGAACTGACTGTTTGACAAAATGTTGTTTGTGTCCAGAAAGTTTACGAGACGGCGATTAATCAGTCTTTCTAGGATCTTAGCCAAAACGGGAAGGAGCGATATTGGCCGATAATTGCTGACACTGTCTTTGTCTCCTGATTTGAATACAGGTATCACCACAGATTTTTTTAGTGAATTTGGGAAAACTCCTGATGAAATACAGAGATTACAAAGGAAGGTAATTGGAGTAATTAGAATATCAATGTATTTTTTTATAAATATAGATGAAATACCGTCCCAGCCACAAGCTGGTGTATTTTTTAGTGATAGTATAATTTTATTTACTTCATTTATATCGGTTTCTAATAGTACGAATGAGTTCAGATTAGAGTATTCAGCTGTATATTGTTGAGTAAGGTCAGTCTCAGATAAATTAAGATTTTGCAAAATATCAACCGCAAGTTTATTACCCACATTGGCAAAATAATCATTTATGTATTCAATCGAATCTTCTGGTGTTTGCTTCAGTCTTAAAAGTTCGGTGGAAATCATAGAATTATTATTATTGTTAATATTACATATGCGCTTTATCACGTTCCATGTACTTTTTATATTGTTTTTACTATTTTGTAATTTAGATTTGTCGTGCTCATTTTTTAGTTTATGCAGAATATTGTTACAGTGGTTTCTATAGCGTTTATATGTTATTGCTAGATTTATATCATCGGGTGACTTTCTATGACGTCTATGTAATGTATCCCGATATCTCATGCATCTTAACAATCCAGGAGTTACCCAAGGTTGAACAGTCCATTTCCTATGAGAGACAGTATAAGTATGAGTAGATTCTTTGATTATGCCCCGCACAACACCAATTAACAATTCAGTAGCTTCATTTGGATCCCTAGACATATAAATATCATTCCAATTTGCGGTGCATAGCAATTTACCAGCCATTTCATAATTTATCCTGTTTTTTGATTTTAGTATACGAATATTGTGAGTATGAGATGTGGGTATGTCAAGAAAAACACAGTTGTGGTCGGTAATTGAGGAGTTACATACTACAGTTAAAACCTTGTTTTTAGATTTTACAAAACTGTGATCGAGACATTTTGTCTCTCTAGTAGGTATTATGTGACTGGGGATCAGTCCATGGGAGGCAAGCAGGTCCAAGTACTCATCTGATCTGGGATCGCAGTTACTATTACTTATGTCTATATTCAAGTCTCCAATTATATAGACTGTTGTATGTGTATCGAATCAAACAACGTTTGGATGACAACTGATTTATTTAACTAATAGACCTACCTTCAAGTTCTACAATAATAGTTATATGTTAATGTACAACATACCCACTACATCTTCCCTCTACAGTAATAAAGTTATATTCACTAGACATTATTTTTTTTTTTTTTTATGTAAATTAGGAGTACACTGTATACAATGTGGCTACAAATATTTATAAAACATACAAACTATTAACTATCCCGTATTTTTATTAAAATCTTATTATTTTAAATCAAATAGTTATTAAACATGTTTTAGAATCAACTGTAATCAATGAGCTGTAGTATAACTATAATATTAGACTAAGCATTGATGAAATAACAATATGTATGAATTTAATTAATTTGAATTGATGCATGCAACACATTATAATCAACACTTGCTTTCTTTTTTTTTTTTTTGTTTTTATTATTATACAATAATATACTGTATGCACACAGATGAATCAGTATTCATAATTAGGGCTACCTAATATGTTGAAGGTATATATGTATGTATTATTACGCATCTTGTATATTTCTATTGACAAACAAATCGTTCGGGTGACCTTACTACGCGGCCGCTGCTCGTAGTTTTTACCTGTGCCTGAACACCCTGAGTATTGTCCTCCTGAGTTTTGGCCTCGTTGCCGTGTCCCGTTACGCGAAAGGATGAACTCGTTGATGGCACCGTCTCACTATCGTCCCAATCTAAATACTTACTATAATAATTATTCTCTTTACGATTTATTACGCAATCGCTTTTCGAATTAGGTAATTTTAAAATATCCGTACGGTTTCTACGGTACCTTCCACCATTTTCAGTTTCCAACCAGTATGAACGATTACCATGCTCTTGTTTTTTAACCTTGGCCTTTACCCATACATTTTTCTGCCTCATGCGTACGTTTTCGTGGGGATACACTGGCACTAAATTTCGTGTACCACGGTCATAATACTTTTTGCCTTTTTTAATATTATTTAATCTATATTTAAAGTTATCATTATAAGAGACTGGATTGGATTCTAACAACTTATCGGTAGCAGGTAGCTTGGTTTTCAATCGGCGGTTCATTAATAACTGTGCTGGTGAATAAACCTCCCCTGTAATTGGTGTATTTCTAAAATTAAGTAACGCTAAATGCCAGTCTTCACCATTTTCGTGAGATTTAAGTAATAATGTTTTTATAGTTCGTACATTACGCTCTGCGAGACCATTTGACCTGGGATAAAGTGGCGAGCTAGTCACGTGATTGAATTCCCAAGACTTAGAAAAATTACAAAATTCTTGTGACGTAAATTGGGTGCCGTTATCAGTAACAAGTTTTTCCGGTATTCCAAAGCGACTAAAAATATCTTTCATGACATGTATAACCGATGAACTGAGTAAGTTAGGTATCTGTGTAACTTCTAAAAATTTTGAGTAGTAATCTACGACTAACAAATAGTATTTATTTTTGAACTCGAATATATCGGCCGCCACGATTTCCCAGGGTAGGCGAGGAATAGGATGTGGCACCAGCGGCTCGCGAGGGTTGGCCGCGCGGTGCCGTTGGCAAGTCTGACAGTTAAGTACCGCACGTTCAATGGCGGCAGACATACCCGGCCACCATATGACTTCACGCGCTCTTCTCTGACATTTTTCTACACCTAAATGTCCCTCGTGTATCCGGGATAACATTTCATTACGCAACGAATCTGGTATAATAACCCTATCCCCTTTGAATAAAATACTATTAACTACATGTATTTCATTGTGAACATTCCAAAAAGGTTTTATTAAAGAAGTTACATCTCTTTTGTTAGATGGCCAACCTGTAAAATAATAATCCGAAACTTTATTTAAGACCACGTCCTTTATTGATTCCTCTTTAATTTTATTTAACATTATAGAACTCGCTTCAACATTTTCATATAACGTGTTAACATGTATCAGCACTTCATCATACGTTTCATCGTCATCCCTACTTCGATCCGTTGCCGCGCGAGATAGTGTATCGGCTATATATAATAATCTACCCGGTTTATATTTTAATTGTACAGAATAACGTTGCAGTTTTAATAGCATTCGTTGAAGCCGGACCGGAGTTTCATTCAATTGTTTTTTCAAAATGGCCTCTAACGGTTTGTGGTCACTCTCGATTGTAACCTTATCGTGTCCGTAAACGTATTGGTGAAACCTAAGGCATCCGAAAACTACGGCCAGCATTTCTTTTTCAATCTGTGCCCATCTCGACTCAGCCGGTGTAAGTGTGCGCGCCGCGTATGCTACCGGCTGCCCCCTGCAGTAAGCATGCACCCAGCCCGCGCGAACTGGCATCCACTGATACAGTAACCGGTTCGTGCGGAGAATAATAACGTAATACAGGGGCGCTGCTAATTTTATCTTTTAATAATCTAAATGATTTTTCATGTACCTCAAGCCACTCGAAAAGTATATTCTTTTTTAATAATTCGCGCAATGGAGATGCAATGTCTGAATAATTAGGTATAAATCGGGACAAATAATTAGTTACGCCTAAAAACCGTTCTAGTTCCTTTCTGTCTATAGGTGTTGGAATATCCAGTATAGCTTTGACCCTATTATTGTCTGGTTGCATCCCACTAGCACTAAAAATATGACCTAAAAACGTTACTTGTTTTGAACCAAATAAACATTTTTCTTTATTAAATTTTACACCGTTTTCTTTAGCCCTACGAATTACCTCCCTTAATCGTGAGTCATGTTCCTCACGAGTTTTACCCCATATTAATAGGTCGTCTATGTAAACTTCGACACCCTCAATTTTAAATATTTTATACATTTCATTATGGAATATTTCCGGAGCTGAATTAATACCAAACGGCATTCTTAAAAATCTATACCTTCCGAACGGCGTGCTAAACGTACAAAGCTTAGAACTACAATCATCCAATTTTTGCATCCAAAAGCCCTTCTTAGCATCACATTTAGAGAAATACTTAGCTCCAGACAGATTACTAGCAATTTCGTCCAGTGTAGGCAGCAGAAATTGACTTCGTTTAATAGCTCTATTTAAATTCCTAGGATCCAAACATACACGTAATGACTTATCAGGCTTCTGTACTACTACAATATTCGATACCCAGTCGGGGTTTGGCCCTCAGGTTGGGCCCTCTTCTTTAATTATTATATTTTGTTTTACCATGTTATCAAGTTCCTGTTTTAATCTAGGACGCAACTTAATAGGAATTTTACGGGTGGCATTTACCACGGGCGGTACGGTTTCGTCGATAACGATTCTACAAACAGACGGCAAACAACCCATACCTTGAAAGACTGACTCATCAATGTACATACCGTTTACAGATAATTCATTAGACCGCAATATTAATTCTAGACATACACACGCCCTTAAACTTAATAAATTATTGCAGTTAACTTCTAACACATAAATTCTTTCTTTACAACTACGTTGTTTATATTGTATCATAGCATCGAAGTAACCAATCACGGGCAATTTATTTTTGCTTATTTCTCTTAATACTGTGGCACACTTACTAAGTTGACATTTCTTAAATCCTGCATTATTATAAGAAAATAAAGACATGACAGACGCATCGGCGCCACTATCTAATTTAAAGTATAAGTTTACACCATTCACTATAACATTTTCATACCACGACTCGTACTGTTTACACAAAGTGTCTATACTAATATTATACAATAACAACTCATTATTCTCTTTGTACTCAGGGGTGTCAGTTACTTCTGTCACTTCATGTGTAAATTTTATTTTACAACATTTCGCGAAATGACCGATTTTATCACAACGATAACATCTCATTGAAAAAGCCGGACAGCGATCACTAACCTTGTGCAGTAAATTACATTTAGTACATACAGGTGAACCTGTATACCGGCCGCGGCCAGCCGCTCCGTTGTCACCGCTGCGCCACTGCGGTTGTAGTCCAAACGCGCGCCTCCCCGACGTAGCCAGCCTCCCATCACCGCCGCGAGTCCTGACATTAGCACCTGGGTTGTACCACTGGCGTTGTGCTGAAGTAGTCCTCGTTTGCCTCGTCATCTGCTCCACACTGATGTTCGGTTGTCGACTGCAACACGCCGCTGCCTGTTCTGTAGCACGTTCCGCTGCACGACACCACTGTATTGCCTCATCCAAGGACATCGATGATTTTGCCAACAGTTTTTCTCTCATTTGGGCATCTTTAATTCCACGTATCAACTGAGTTAATATTAAACTGTTTTTTAATAATCCAAACTCACAATTCTTGCTTTTTATTTTTAAGGCACCAATAAATTTATCAAAATTATCTTCAGCTTGATATGTTTCGAAAAATATGTGCCGTTCGTAATTAACATTTTTCTTTGGGTCGCAGTGTTCACCAAACGTAATGCATAATTTTTCATAATCAAATTCAATATCCGATATATCTAGTTCTTCAAAAATTTCTCTTCCATATTTTCCAATAACATGCATGAAAAGTGCACACTTCTCCTTTGACGAAGCGGATTCTTTTCCAGAAGCAATTAAGAAACAATCGAATGCCATTTTCCATTCACGCCAATTGGTCGCCATATTCCCGTCTTGTTGCATCGGTGCCGGTTGTTGTATCGCCGTAAATACGCTATCATCGCGCCTTGAACTCATCTTTTCACTTGTCATTATTCACACAAGATGACCATAAGCAAAACAATATTAATATTTTTTAACTTTACTAAAATTAGTTTTCACACCTGACACCATGTTGTATGTGTATCGAATCAAACAACGTTTGGATGACAACTGATTTATTTAACTAATAGACCTACCTTCAAGTTCTACAATAATAGTTATATGTTAATGTACAACATACCCACTACATAGACATTTGGTATATTTTGTAGCTTTGTTAGTAATGAGTCTAAGGAGTTGAAAAAATTCGTACATGATCCAAATGAAGGTGATCTATAGATACAGATGAAAGCATACTGGTTCCCAATGTTTACGACTAGACCATCCGCATCAGACAAAGATGGTTCATATGTGGTTAAATTACGAATATTATTGCGGGCATAGACCACTACTCCACTATTCTGGTTTAAGTGTCTAGAAGTATGGTAGCTGTCATAATCGATTAATACAGGAATACTTATGCAAGACTGTAACCAACACTCAGACAATATTATTAAGTCAAAATCCAGATCACATCTTGACAAGAATATGTTCAGATCGTTGAAGTTTTTATTTACACTTCGAATATTTTGGGAAACAATTTTCAGAGAGTGTTTAGATTTAGATTTTAGTTCATGAAAGACACTTGGATCATCAACCAAATACGATTCGCCAGCGTTGATTTCGTGATCAACGCTTGACGTGACTGTATTAATGTCATTAGCCATTTTCAAAATAATTTATACGGTTATTTACTAAAGCTTTGGTATTCGGTTGATGACTTTTAGAGAAGATACTGAGTGTGTGATAATAGAATATATATACTCCATATTTGATAAACATCATCCAGACGGCGATAGAATATAATAGTATATCACAGTATGGTAATACAACTTTGCTCTTTGAATATATAAGAATAGAATTAAATATATCAAAATTATATGAATCCCATAAAATGATATACAATTTTGTGTATAGATAGATAAACAATACAATATATATAAAATTGATATTAAGGAGCATGAGAACATTATACCAAATATAGAACAAAAATAATATAAAAATGTTATATCTACCCAAGACCATTAGAAAAATGAACTTTGATGAATTTTCGCAAAATAGTCACGATGAATGAAGTGTTAGAACTTGGTCAAGGGATCTAATTAATATCGCTGGCTGACCGTCATCCTTTCGAACTAGTACGTTTCCACGAGATATCCAACTGTATTTAAAGTGTCCATTTTTTACGAGATCGCGTGCGACTTCATGCAACTTTTTAGTCAGGTTTGTAATTGCTTCTGAAATATATACTCTAGATTTTACTCCGGGTAAACCTAATTGTTCGGTGTTTAGTTGGTTACTTTTTTCGCATTTGTTATACTTTTTTACCGCTTTTAGAAGTATTTCCTTCTGCATTATATCCTGGAATTCTAGTACTATTGGTGCATTTAAGTTCTTTCCTTTTCTGTACATGACTGGCATCTCTATGGTGGACCTTATATCCAGAGTAGTGACCAAATTGGAATAGATCTCTTTAAGATTCTCAGAATTTTGTTTCGTAATATTTCTTACCTCTACCATTTTCTTCTTTTGTAGCTTTTGTACTTCATGTAATTGCATTTCAAGATTGTTTATTTTCTCATTGGCCGCTTCCTGTGCAGACTCGAGAGCAGCAATTTTTTCATTTGCAACTAATAAATTTGTGGTATTAGTTTGAAGTAGTTTTATAATTTCAGCATTTGATTGAAGAATTTGTGTATTTTGTTGTTTCATCTCCGAAATCTCTGTATTTAGCATATCCTTGAAAGATTGCATTAAAGAGTCTTTTAGATCCGTAATTTGGTCCAAATCGGGGTGACGGCGTTTCCTGAGATTAACATTCTTGACAACTTCGTTAATTTCACTTGTAGTACTGAGATCGGGTTGTGAGGAGAACAAGATGGTCTGTCCGGATTTTGGAGTGCGTTGCATGATTTATCTTTTGATTTTGCTTATACTGTGAAGTAATGGAGTGGTTTGCAGCAAATGTTCAAATGCACCTTAAATAACTGGTTATAAGTAGCAGGACAAACTATGACTCAATATTAAACTATATTTGCTATTACATAGAGGTTTTAGTTGAATGGTAGTGGCTCGATAAATTTTACGGAAATCAAAGCACACGTCTTGCTTACTTTGTGGCTCAGGCGAGACTGAGAGCGAGACTAATAATGCGTCTAGAGCTGCTCCCGGCGTGGTGCTCATGGCTCCTGTAATAATCAGACAAGCAATTCTCTGTAGGCTGTTTAGCTTGGTGGCAGCTGTGGATTGGAGGGTTTTCCTCCACCAGATTGCGCAGGCATAGGTGGTAAGCGGTCTCACCACTGCTGTGTAAAGTCATAGGGCAATTTTGGGGTTGATTCCCCATCTGGGCCCCGCTACCCGTCGGCTTATTCCTAGGGATGTTTTCGCCTTTTGAGTTATGTTGTCTATGTGTGTGTTCCATGTCAGTTTTTGGTCGAAGGTTACGCCCAGGTACTTGACTTCTTTGGAGCACTCTAATATTCTTCCATTTACTTTAGGCATGACAAGTTTGTCAAGTTTCTTCCTTTTTGTAAACGGAACAATTACTGTTTTATCAGGATTTACTGATAATTCATTTTCCTTACACCATTTAACTATGATGTTTAGTGCTCTTTGGATGCGGTCTGATATTGTTGTTGCACAGAACCCTCTGACCATGACTACTAAATCGTCTGCGTAGCCTTGTACCTCAAATTGGTTTTTGGTCATAACATCTAAGAGCTGGTCTACCGTTAGTAGCCACAGCAGTGGCGATAAAACGCCTCCTTGAGGGCATCCTTTGGTAGGTCGGATTTCTAACGTACTGTTGTGAAGAGTAGTTTTAATGGTTCGATTTGAGAGCATTGCTTTGATCCATTGAGTGGTGGTTTCATCCACTTTCTTGCGGATGAGTCCCTGTGAGATGGTCTCTATGGGCGTGTTATCAAAAGCACCCTCAATATCGAGAAATGCACATAGAGCTATTTGTTTGTCCTCAAAGGCCTTCTCGACCTTGTCGGTAAGTTCGAGCAAGGCGGTCTCTGTGGAATGTCCCTTGCGGTAGGCATGTTGATTCCTGTGCAGGGGAGCATTTTCGAGGATTGTAGCTCTAATGTGTTGGTCCAGAACCTTTTCCCTGGTTTTTATTATGAAAGAGGTTAGGCTTATAGGTCTGTGAGTCTTTGGCTGCGAGTAGTCTCTTCGACCGGTTTTCGGTACGTAGGTAACTTTGACCTTCGTTAATGGTTCTGGTATAAAACCCCAGGCAAAGCTGGCTCTAAATATTCTTACCAGATAGGGAGATAGGATGTCAAGCCCTTGTTGTAACAGGGCCGGGAAAATTCCATCTTCTCCCGATGATTTATATGGCTTGAAAGATTTTATAGCCCATATAATTTGTTTTGGTCGAAAAATCCTCGCAGCTCTGTTCCACGCCTCATGGTTGAGCTTTTGTAGATGTGAGCTTGGAGGGTTCTCCTTATCTCTTGAGATATGAACCGAACCAGGGAAGTGGGTTGTAGATAGCAGCTGTAGAGTTTCTTCCTCTGATGTCGTATAGGTACCATTGGGCCTTTTCATAAGTCCAATTTGGTTATTTGGCGCCTTGGCAAGCATTTTGTGTAATCTGGATCCTTGGGGAGTCTGAGTTATCTCCTCGCAGAAAGCACGCCATGATACTCTTTTGGCTTTCCTAATTTCGCAGTAGTATTCCGTTTGGGCTTTACTATATTGGGCCCATTCGAAAGGTCCCTTTTTAGCCCTGTTGGATAATTTGCGAGTTTTCTTCCTCAGCTTTTCTAGACTCTTATTCCACCAGGGTGTTTTACATTTGGCGGTTTTGGTTTTGATGGGACAGTTGTTCTGGTAGGCACTTATTATGCCATTTAGAAGTATGTCCACAGCGAGTTCTAGTTCTAGAGGAGATTTGATACTCTTCGGAAGGTCCGCAATTAGGCTTGTAAGACTGTCTCTGTATTTAGGCCAATCTGTAGCCTTTGGGTTTCTGTAGAGTATGGGGTTTGAGTCTGTTGCAGCCTCAATTGTGAATCTGATGTGCTTGTGATCAGACATGGAGTTCTCATTGCTGACATGCCAATGAGTGATATATTCGGCCAGTTTGTCGGTCGCGAGTGTTATATCTAGTACCTCTTGTCTTGTGGCAGTGACGAACGTCGGTGTGCACCCTGTATTTAGGATTTGAAGACAGTTGGTTAGTATAAAATCATCAAGTGACTTACCTCTGGTGTTGATGTCAGAGCTTCCCCAGTTTGTGTGATGGGCGTTTGCATCGCAGCCCACGAGGAGTTCGGCCTTGTGCTTACGGGCGTATTCCACCACAGGCTGTAGGCCGGTTGTCGGGTCTTTGATGATTTTGTTGTTTTCATCATGTCCAGGTAGGTATGCAGAGCAGACCAGTACTTTTGACCCTGTGCATCCAGGGAAATTGACGAAGGCTGTCACTAGGTCATCTGTACATAGTTCTGGAACAGTCAGAAAATCTAGTTTCTTATTAAAAAGAATGCATGCTCTAGGTTTAGTGCCAGTGGTATTAAAAAGAATATTACCTGAGGCATTGAGGCCTAAAGGCGTGGCTTTGTTGAGCCATGGCTCTTGTATCAGAGCAAGGTCCAGGTCGTTTTTGCGGAAGAGGTTTTCTATGACCGCTGTTGCTGCCATAGCATGATGTAAGTTGACCTGGACAATGTTGGCTCTGATACATTTCTTGCGTGTGGGCGTGTTAGCAGCTTCCTTTCGCCTTCCCTGTGGGACGTGGGCGTCCCTGTGGGTTGCGATTGGAAGCTGTGGCGCTCCTGCCGCGATCTTTCCGTCCCGTCTTGAAACTGGGGATCCTCGTCTGCGAGGTCCCCTTTGGCTGGGGAAAGCTGCCTCTGGCGGATTTGGCGTTGGTGTCTACGCCCTTCGCCGCTTCGGATGGTGTGGGTATTTCTGTGGCAGATCTTCCATTACCGTCCGAAGAAGGCTGCTGTGTAGGCGTGGAGATCCCCTTGACCCGGAACAGGACCTTTTTAAAGCCAAGGTTGACTTTATAGTCCTGTGTTTTGAGGAAGTCAACCGAAGGCTCGTCCAGAGATACGGTCAGGACTGTACCGTTCTCTTCAGCCTTACGGTTGAGTATTTTCCACAGTTCGGAATTTAGGCAGTCATTTTGGGACTTCAGCATTCTGAGTGCCTCATCGACCGACCTTGTCTCCGAACTGGGGATGAAGGCCGTTCCAATGGCTGGTTTGGGCATCGCTCTCTCGTCCAACACAGAGAGTTCTGCGTCGGCCCAGGGTTTTAGGGAGGGCGTTATGCTCTCCAGCCATATTTTGGTCGGCTCATTCTGGCAAGTGATTAGCAGCCAACCAGGTTTGAAACTGCAACCTACAAATCGAGGGCCCTTCCCAGCTTCCGTGATCTTGCCAACTTCCCGGAGAACTGAGGAGCGCACCATGCTCATCATTTCGTCCGTCATTGGGGCCGTGTGTCGGATCCCCACTCGGAACGATTTGAGAGCGTCCTTATAGGTTGCAGTTTCCTCCTTTGCGTTTACGTTCGTCCCTGTAGTTATTTTAAACGCGCTGCTTGGGTGCAGGCGTTCTCAACTGGTGGGCCGTATTCGTAGAACGCTTAGTTGAGCTACTAGTGACACTTGTTTTAGGCGTTTCCGCGCTGCTCCTGTTAACCTCCTTCGTTTTGGTTTTGGCTTTGAGTCCTTTTTGGGCGTTAGACCTAGGTCATCCGTCCCTGTAGGCTCAACAGCCATCTCCAAACAGTTTCCGTCATCGGATGAAAGTTCTTGGCGTTCATTTTCGTCCAAGGTACTTCCTTCAAGCAGTTTCTCAATGTCATCGATGATGTCCATATTGTGAGAATATTTAAAAGTCGTCCACTCGATGTCCCACCCTCCTCGGAGCCCGCAAATGGGGATGCCGCAATGGCACCAGGATCTTCTCGAGTGGATCTAGGAGCAGAAAGGTGGCGTCTTTGCGCGACATCGGGAGTTCGGACAACTGCGGCTAGAGAACTTCCACAGTGCCTTACCCCGTCAGCATGGCCGACTACCTTCTGTAACGAACGAAGAGACCTTCCCACTCCTCGCCGTGCTCCTGTGACGGTAAAGCACTGGACCATTTCCCGAGCAGTGGCTGGCTGCTCAGGCGACCGTTTCGCCAGAAATATGGGCCAAAGGAGGCGTGTTGTCGCCCGGAAGTAACTGCTCCGACCTCCGATTGACTCAACCTCCCAGGATCCCGTCTTCCCCGCTTCCGGCGCTCAACTGCGCAGGCCTTAGCTCAGGTAGGTGCAGGAAGCTATTTAAATTTAATAGTATATAGGTAAATATATATAAGTAGGCTATAATTAGTTCTGGTGCTTGCCCAGGCACATTTTATTTATAAATACACTATTGATACAATATATATACATATGTGCTGCAGACTCACCTACTATGCTGCAGCTGATTGAAATAAATATGATAGTTTGAAAGAGAAGAAGGATATATGAATATAAATATGACACTACTTGTAAGTTATTTTATAATATACATACATATACATACTGTATACAAAGACCCTCGCTATTTATCCGGGCTTGGGACCGGCAACTTTGAAGGAGCGGATTTTGTGGTCCTCTCCAGCCGAAAGCAGGCTAGGTTTTATAGAGTTAGGCAGTTCGGAGTCAATGGAGCGAACAGAGGGAATGTTTGCTTTGATGAAACTTACAGGCGTTTTGAGCTCTGTAACTTTATCTATTAATCTCTTCCCGTGTATATCTACCAATAAGCGGTAGTGCTCTAGAAAATCAGCGCCTAATATAGGCATTTTGACGTCAGCAATGATGAAATTCCATTTGAAGGAACGTCGTAAACCCAAATTTAAGGTTAGTGTTTTTTCCCCATATGTCTTTATCACGGTTCCGTTTGCGGCGAATAATTTTAATTCGCTAGCGCTCTCATTGGTCTGTGCTTGCTTTTTGATCACCGAGATATTTGCTCCGGTATCCACCAAAAATCTATAACCACTGTTAGAGTCGGTTATAGCTAGGCGGTTAGACGGATGAACAGCACAGCGTTCCGTCTTATTCTGCGTCGAATCTAGTTTTCCGACGGTTGTCTATAGGAGCGCGGCATGTCACATTTGTATGCCTTTTCTTTATATTTGCGATGATATAATACAAATAATAGTCATTTTTCTGACTATGCAATGACCGTAGGTGCGAATTTGACCTAGATCGGTAGCTGCTGTGTCTGTTTGTGTGTGGCGAGCGCTTTTCGCGTATATCAGCAATTTCTGATCGCAGTGTCGCAATTAGTGACGACAGGTGTGCAATGACGTCGGCGGTGACTGTTGGCTGTACTTTTGTAGACAGCATTTTTGCTTTATTTTTCCAGTTTCAATTTTTCGTCCAGAGATTATATCCAGCAGGCAGTTGTGTTTACTGGGGGTCAGTAGCACAGCAGGACTTTTATGCCTCTTGAATTTCCGAGCCGGTGAAACCCGCTTCTGGGAAGCTGGTGGAAATGTGCAATCGTTGGTGGTGCGCAGGATGCCGTCAGACACAGATCTCGTCGTTTTCCCAGGTATCGACCACGTCGGCCAGTTCACGTCGGGGTCACCACTGTTGCAGGTGAATGATACGATGTTGTTGGTCGAGACGATGTATATTACAGATGATGATAAACTGACAATGTGTACACAGAAATAATGATCTTATATACTAAATAACAATAGGAAAATGTAAGGTGGGGTGACACAGTTTAGATACAGCAGTGCCTAGTAGACAATATTTAATTTGTCTTACTAGACATTATTAAATGTAATTATTATTTTATGTATCTAGGTGACTGTGTCCCATAATGCCCAAGGAGGCGAGGTCAATTTTGTCCTTCGCCTCCTTAAAGACCTTTGAGTAGATCATTCCCGCCGCTTCCGCCTCCGGACATAGGGAGACGACTACGGCCGCCGAGCGCGGTGCACGCAGTTTGGATGGTGACGGCGAGGCCGGCTTACCCTTCTTTCCCTGAGAGGGGGCCCCAGAGCTCCTCTGAGTACTTTGGGCACTCTGGGTCTGCCTCTCAGGGACGTTGCGTTTTTGCCGCCGCGTCTCACCACTGTGCTCCATCCATCGTTCGCGCGCCCCGCGCCCGACGGCCCCGGTTGTTGACTGCCGGATGTAGGCCGGCTAGCCTGTTAGGTGGTGCCATGCCTTTTTTTTTTTTTTTTTAACGTGTGGAAAATATTCAAAAAACCGTCACCCCGCCGGCGGGAGGGCGGGGCGGTGTGTGAGATTTGTACTCACCAAAAACCACACTCTCTCGCTACTGATCATCCTCCGAACTAAATTCGGCAGCGAGAGATCGTCCCCCACTATTCGTGTGCGGACACGGCGCTCACTCTCGAACGCTGGACATTCGTCCAGCGTGTGTTGCGCCGTGTCCTCCACACCTCCGCACTCGTGGCAGCCGGTCGTCGGCTCCTTCCTCGCCACATGACACAGATACCGCCCGAAGCAACCGTGCCCGGACAATATCTGTGTCATGCGGTACGTCAGTGGCCATCGCCTATTCATCCACCTTTTGAGGGTGGGACGGACAGCCTCGATGGTCCTCAGGCCGGCTGACGGGTTCATCAACCTTGCCCGCTATTCGATCCTGAGGATCAGGAGACAGGCCACATTTTCCCTACCTAGGGCCCCCACCCAGATGGGGGCCCCGTACAGGGCCATGGACCGCACCACGCCGAGGTATAGGCGGCGGGCCCGGGCCCCACACCGGGCCGCCCGGGCCCCTCACGTTTGGCAGCAGCCAGCTAAGAGCGCCGGCGGCTGCCATAAGGCGAGGGACCAGGTTCCGGAAATGAGCGCGGAAGCTCCAACGACTGTCCAGGTCAAGCCCCAAATACCTAATACAGGGCTTGACCCCCACCCTCTGGCCACTGACGACCAGCTGGGCATCCGGAGGTGGCGCACGCCGAGGCCCATGAAAACATAGGACCTCGGTCTTCTCCAGCGCCACCTGGAGCCCAAGCTTCCTTATTCGGCCGACGACCAGTGCCACGCTTGCCGTGGCAAAGCGGGTAGCCTCCCGTAGGTCCCGCCCCGGGGCAGTGACCAAGGTGTCATCCGCGTAACACACGAGGTCAGTGCCCGTTAAAAGGGCGCCCCGCAGGTTCCAATCATACCCGATGTTCCACAGGATCGGGCCCAGAACCGATCCCTGTGGAACACCGCGTTGCATTTCCCTCGACACTACAACGCCGTTCCGCCCCGTGCAGAGCACAGACCTGTCTTCGAGATAGGACACGATCACTTCCCGAATGTAGGGAGGCGCGCGATGGTACTGCAGCGCCTCCCTAATAGTCGCAGGGTGTTGAAGGCGTTCTTAATGTCTAGAGAGACCGCCAACAACACCCCACCCTGGGACGTCGCCTCTTCCGAGAGGGAGCGCACACGCGAGATCGCGTCGATCGTCGAGCGCCCCTCTCGGAACCCGAACTGCTTCGGGCTGAGATAGGGACCTAACTGAGACAGGTGTTGGACGAGTCGGCCCGCCAAGATTCGCTCGAAGAGCTTGCCGATCTCGTCCAACAGCACTATGGGGCGGAACGCCGAGGGAACCACCGAACCAGCGGGGTGCTCCGCTTTGCGGAGCAGGACCACTCTACCCGCTTTCCACTGATTGGGAAACCGTCCCGACTCCAGACACGCGTTGAACAAGCGCCGGAGTCGGTCCCCTAGGGTGTTTAGGGCCAAGGCCACATGACACAGATACCGTCCGAAGCAACCGTGCCCGGACAATATCTGTGTCATGCGGTACGTCAGTGGCCATCTCCTATTCATCCACCTTTTGAGGGTGAAACTATCTTAACCTAACTATATATACAAACCTAACTAACCTAACTAATTAATAAAAGAAAAAAGAAAGAAAACAAAGAAAATAAAAATAATTAACTAAAACCTACAAAACTTGCGCTAAAAAACTTTCAAAACACCCAAAAAAAAACATCCCAGGTGGTGCCATGCCTTTTTTTTTTTTAACGTGTGGAATATCTTCAAAAGACCGTCACCCCGCCGGAGGGAGGGCGGGGCGGTGTGTGAGATTTGTACTCACCAAAAACCACACGGTGTACCTACGAGCGCCTATGCCGGAGCCAGGCGATTCGCAAGTGCATTACTACCCCAGCTCCGACGGCGACGGCCCGCCCTGTAGATGTTGTAAGGCAGGCCCCATCTCGTTATGTGGTTAGGGCGACCTATTTCGCCCTACTCCATTGTGGAGGCGTGTGGGTACACGCGCACACCTCCGGGGCCTTTGGATTGGGGGGACTGCCTCCCTCAAGGCAGTCACCCCGGCCCCAGTGGGGGATAGAGGGGGGCGGAGTTGGATACGCCCCCACCTCTAGGCCTGGCTCTTCTGCGGCGGAGGGAAGCGGGACGAGCTGACTCCCGCTCCCTTTCCGCCGCCTCCTTCCGCGAGATAACTTCCTCGCAGAAGGAGCTCACCGCCAGCCACGATCTCTCGCTACTGATCATCCTCCGAACTAAATTCGGCAGCGAGAGATCGTCCCCCACTATTCGTGTGAGGACACGGCGCTCACTCTCGAACGCTGGACATATTTCCAGCGTGTGTTGCGCCGTGTCCTCCACACCTCCACACTCGTGGCAGCCGGTCGTCGGCTCCTTCCTCACCACATGACACAGATACCGCCCGAAGCATCCGTGCCCGGACAGTATCTGCGTCATGCGGTACGTCCGTGGCCATCTCCTATTCATCCACCTTTTGAGGATGGGCCGGACAGCCTCGACGGTCCTCAGGCCGGCCGATGGACTGGCCAGCCTTTCTCTCCACCTGATCCTGAGGATCCGCCGAAAGGCGGCCCTCCGCGCTCCCATCTCATGGCCAGCGGGTGCCTCCCCCATGAAACGTCGCTCCGCGCGCAGTGATACACTGACGCGTGGAGCTCCGCTACCAAGTCCCACGGAGGAGACCCCTCCCGGGCCCCTCACATTTGGCAGCAGCCACCTAAGAGAGCGCCGGCGGCTGCCGCAAGGCAATGGACCAGGTTCCGGAAGTGAGCGCGGAGGCTCCAACGACTGTCCAGGTCAAGCCCCAAGTATCGAATACAGGGCTTGACCCCCACCCTCTGGCCACTGACGACCAGCTGGGCATCCGGAGGTGGCGCACGCCGAGGCCCATGAAAACACAGGACCTCGGTCTTCTCCAGCGCCACCTGGAGCCCAAGCCGTCTTATACGACCGACGACCAGCGCCACGCATGCCGTGGCAAAGCGGGTAGCCTCCCGTAGGTCCCGCCCCCGGGCAGTGACCAAGGTGTCATCCGCGTAACACACGAGGTCAGTGCCCGTTAAAAGGGCGCCCCGCAGGTTCCAATCATACCCGATGTTCCACAGGATCGGGCCCAGAACCGACCCCTGTGGAACACCGCGTTGCATTTCCCTCGGCACTACAACGCCGTTCCGCCCCGTGCATAGCACAGACCTGTCTTCGAGATAGGCCCCGATCACGTCCCGAATATAGGGAGGCGCGCGATGGTACTTCAGCGCCTCCCTAATAGTCGCAAAGGGCAGGGTGTTGAAGGCGTTCCTTATATCCAACGAGACCGCCAACAACACCCCACCCTGGGACGTCGCCTCTTCCGAGAGGGAGCGCACACGCGAGATCGCGTCTATCGTCGAGCGCCCCTCTCGGAACCCGAACTGCTTCGGGCTGAGATCGGGACCTACCTGAGACAGGTGTTGGACGAGTCGGCCCGCCAAGATTCGCTCGAAGAGCTTGCCGATCTTGTCCAACAGCACTATGGGGCAGAACGCCGAGGGAACCACCGAACCTGCGGTGTGCTCCGCGTTGAACGAGCGCCGGAGTCGGTGCCCTAGGGGGTTTAGGGCCAAGGCCAGGACGCGGCCGTGGATACCATCCGGACCCGGGGCGACATTCTTGCCCCGGAGGGTATCCACGGCCGCGGCGAACTCCTCCTCGGTGATGAGAGGCACCGCAGCAGCGCTGACGCCGCCGGCCTCTCCATCACTGCCACGCGGCATCAACGGAGGAGGTGTGAAGGGAGGCTGTCTCGGGAACAGCTCCTCCAACACCCCCTCCAACTGCTGCGGCTGGAGACCCTCTGCCACGGGGGCGCCCAGGGGCGTAATTTGCCCCTGACGAACCTATAAGGGCGCCCCCATGGATCCCTGTCCAGGGTCTCCAGGAGTTCTTCCCTGGCTGTCTCCTTGGCCCTGCTGATGGACAGCTGCAGAGCTTTCTTCCTCTCTTTGTACTGCTCGTACAACTGTGCTTCCTCGTCGACGTCGCGGCCCCGCCTGAGTCGGCGGTGCCTGGTGTACCGGCGGCGGGCGGCGGAGCACTCCTCCCTCAACGCCGCTCTCTCCTCCGACCACCAGTACACCTGACGCCTAGGAGGTCGAGGGCCGGCTCGGGGCATCGCCGCGTCGCAAATGTGCGACAGAGCCTCACCGAACCAGCCCACCTCTTCGTCGACCTCCACAGGCCCCTCCGGTATGGGAACCCAGGCCTGGACGATGGAAGCCTCCATCAGCACGTCTTTATCTAGACGTTTCAACACCCATCTGGGGAGTTGTGGGACATTCCTCTCCTGGCGACCAGGGTGCGGAGCTACGGGTGAGGGGAGAACATCTATCCGAATATACCGATGATCGGATAGAGTCTCCACCTCATCCAACACCTGCCAGCTCCGCACCCTCTGTGCGATCGCTGGACTGCAGAGGGATACGTCGACATGCGACTCCCCCTGCTGTCTCACGCACGTGGCGGCCGACCCTCGGTTCAACACCACCAGGCCAGCCGCGGCCGCCCAGTCTTCCAGGACCCTGCCTCGAGAGTCGGTGATGGGGGAGCCCCATGCCGTGGATTTGGCATTGAAGTCCCCCATCACCATCATTGGACGGGCCGAGTATAGCTCCAGAGCGGCCCCCAGCCCGTCCATGAACTGCTCGAACTCGGCAAGAGTCCTGTTCGGAGAGAAGTATGTCCCAACAACGACGGTTCCCCCCAACTCACTCCTATGTACCCCGCTCCGCCGAATAGGCGGCTGACGAGCGGGGTCGCGGGGTTGCCCGCGCCGACAATGGCCACCAGGCCAGAGGGGTCGCCGAACCAATGGTCGCGTTGTGGGACGCGATATGGTTCGGCGACCACAGCAAGGTCAACACCCCACAGCACCGCGCTCTGCAGAAGCAGATCCTGGGCGCGCGCGCAGTGGTTGAGATTCCCCTGCAGGAGGCGATGGACTGCCATTATTAACCGGTGTCCATCACCTCAGCCTCTCCCCGGCGGCCATTGCCGCGGGCCGACGACAGTGCGGATCCCCTCGCTCTCTTGGACCGGGATTGGGGGCACTTTTTGGCCCCCACCCGGTGATCGGCTGGGCGACCCGCCGCTGCGCAAACCACGCAGTGTGGGGCCGCCGAACATCCGGCCGCTTTGTGGCCGGGAGCCCCACACCGGTAGCAAAGGCCCCTCCGGTCCTCCGCGTGCGAGCACCGCGCCACCACGTGCCCGCTCTCGAGGCACTTGTAACACCGGAGTGGCTTCTGCCGCAGCAGCTCCACAGCGGCTGAGACCCAGCCGATCCGGATCCGCCCTGCCGTCGTCACCTTCTTAACCGCGGCCAATGGGGCCCGCACCCAGCAGGTGCCCAGGCCCGACGCGCCGCGCCGAATCTCCCCGACGTTGACGGCGTCCGCCATGCACTCGCCGTGTTGCGCCATGGCGGCCGCCACCTCCTCCCGGTCGGTACCGTCATCCAGGCCCATGACCCTCATCTCTGCGGTCTTGGTGGGCCTGGCGATGCGGACCGTACCTTCCGGGAAGACGTCCCGGACCTTCGACGCGGGCGCGTCGGCCTGGTCTCCCGTCTGGGACCCTGGGATCTCTAGTATCCGGGCCCCAGTGGCAGCGGTTTTGAACCGCAGGTTGTTTATGCCCAAGGAGGCGAGGTCAATTTTGTCCTTCGCCTCCTTGAGGACCTTTGAATAGGTCATTCCCGCCGCTTCCGCCTCCGGACATAAGGAGACTACCACGGCCGCCGAGCGGGGTGCGCGCAGTTTGGATGGTGACGGCTGGGCCGGCTTACCCTTCTTTCCCTGAGAGGGCCCCAGAGCTCCTTTGAGTACTCTGGGTACTTTGAGTCTGCCTCTCAGGGACGTTGCGGTTTTGCCGCCCCGTCTCACCACCGTGTTCCATCCATCGTGCGCGCGTCCTGCGCCCGACGGCCCCGTCTATTGGTTGCCCGGAGCAGGTCGGCTAGCGAGTTGACCCGCTGGAAGCGGCGGGAATTCGGCGCCTCGTGACCCCCGTAGATGAGGGGCGTCCCTGAATCCCGGTCCCCCTGCGCCGGGGATCCGGGAAGGTGGTGCCATGCCTGCATCAACTGAGGCTTTGCCTGTGCTCGTAGATCACGAGCATAACATTTGTTGTGAGTGGTATTGCCAATACTCACCGCTTATCTGGCCCACGAATCAACCGATTCATTCCCTATTATTCCCGAGTGGCTAGGAATCCTTGCTAGAGCAACATTTATACCAGAGTTATGAGATTTGTAGAGACTTTGACGTATTTGCAAGGATATAATAGAGTTGTATTTGGCATGGAATGGATCTTCTGGATATCTTGTAAGCAACTTAGAGAGTTTGATAAGATTAAGGTTTTATTAATTTGGTGGGATTCCACGTATAAAACAGCTTCTAAAATGGCAATAGATTATCCAGTAAAAATCGTGGGAGGAGGACATTTAAAACTGAGCAGTATATTGTATTTAGGGATCCTTACTGCAGCGCCAGTGTTGCCGTCATTAGACAACTTGGACGCGTCAGTATAAACGAGAATCCAATCTCTAAAGTATTCCTCTATAATTTTATTAAAATCCTGATTTACTGTAATACTGTGTTTTTGGATATTAAAGTTTAAATGCATAATTAAATGGGGTGAAAAATTAAGGAATTATAATTACATTCAAAGATAGGGTTGCGATGTGTTATAATGATTGAGTAAGGCAAGGCTTTAATTGTACGGAAACTCTTGAGGATTGGTGAAGGGTCCTTACGTGACCAATATGAGGATGTGGAGGCTAGGTCTGACAAGGTTTCTAAGGCTGCGACCAAAGGATGGTCGTTGTACTGGTAAGCAATTAGGAAGAATCTATCTAAAAGTTGTCTGCGAAGTTGGAGGGGAGGATCTACACATTCTACTTGGACTGCGTTATTAGGTGAAGATTTCATTGCACCCAGAACTAATCGTAGGCACCTTGATTGGATTCTGTCAAGTTTTGCCAAGGCAATTTTATTGCATGGTTCTAGCAGGAAACATCCGTAATCAAAGTGGCTCCTAACTATGGAGTTGTACAAAAGCTTCTGACTATAGGGATGAGACCCCCAACGAACTCCAGAGAGAGCTTTCAGTACGTTAATTGCACTCTCACACTTATTAGAGATGTAAGTGAGATGATGAAGACCAGAGAGTTTGGACTCTAGAATGATACCGAGAAATTTAACCTTGTCTTCGGTTTTGATATTCTGACCATTACGAGAAAGATTTATAGGAGGAATTTGTCTCTTCCGGGTGAATACAACAGCCGTACACTTGGATATGGAGAGAGCTAGGCCGTGGTCCTCTAGCCATTGGTGTAAATACCACAAGGCATTGTTGAGGCCAGAGACAATTCCAGGCAGGGAGTCGGAGGCTAAATATAAGGCAATGTCGTCAGCATATTGCAATGTATCGCAGAAGCAGGATGAATGAACTAACTACTTTAACTGACATGCCCCACATGTCAGTTAAAGTAGTTAGTTCATTCATAGATATTGTTGCTCCTTATCTAGCTACTATTTTCAATAAATGCGTTGATAATGGCGTGTTTCTTCAATTAATGAAATTTACCAAATTAATTCCACTGTTTAAATCAGGAGATAGATTTAAGCTAGGCAACTATAGACCAATTTCTATTTTGCCAGTTCTAAGTAAAGTATTTGAAAAGATTAAGTTTAACCAAATGTTAAAATACTTCAGGGATAACGGACTGCTTCACAGTCACCAATATGGTTTCACCGCCGGTAAGTCTACTACTGATGCAGGTGTAGCGCTTATTACACATATATTCAAATCATGGGAGAACTCACACAGGATGCTCTCGGCGTTTTTTGTGACTTATCAAAGGCGTTTGATTGCGTAGATCATAAAACACTTTTGTATAAGCTCGAACAATATTGTATTAGAGATAATGACCAAAGTCTAATGAAAACTTATCTAGAGGATAGGGTTCAAACTGTAGATATTGATGGTGTAAAGTCTAAGGGAACTAATATAAAAATGGGCGTTCCTCAAGGTTCAATCTTAGGCCCATTTCTCTTTTTAATTTATATAAATGACCTTCCCTACATGGTAGAGAAAGTTGCAGATATAGTGTTATTTGCGGATGATACTTCGTTAGTGTTTAAAATTGGTCGCCAATGTAATCATTTAAACGATGTAAATTATGCTATCTCTGCTATATTAAAGTGGTTCACATGTAATAATCTATTATTAAACTCCAACAAAACTAAGTGTATTAAATTCACGCTTCCTAATGTAAGACAAGTAAATACGCAGCTATTGCTTAATGATGAAATAGTAAATTTTGTTAATGATACAGTTTTTTTAGGAATAACAGTGGACTCGAAGTTACAATGGGGGCCCCATATTTCAAAATTAGCCAGTAGACTTAGTTCTGCTGCTTATGCAATTAGAAGGATAAGGCAAATCTATGCTAAATCTAACAGACGTGGCGACGGCAAAACTTGTATATTTTAGTTATTTCCATAGTATTATGGCATACTGTTGTGGGGTAAAGCTGCCGATGTAAATACTATATTTATTTTACAAAAGAGAGTCATACGTTCTATTTATGATATGGGTTCTAGAGAGTCATTACGTCAATGCTTTAAACAATCAAATATCCTCACCGTTGCCTCACAGTACATTTATGAAAATATTATGTATACAAGGAAAAACTTAGATAGTTTCAAGAAACTTAAAGACTGTACAAGTAGAAACTTACGCAATAAAAATAAGTTAATTTTACCTAAATGCCGTCTACACAAAGTTAGTAATTCATTTTATGGTAATTGCGTAAGATTCTATAATAAACTGCCAGAATCTATGCTAAATCTGACAGAGAGGCAATTCAAACTTTATAAATATTCTTTATTGCACTTAAATACATTTGTAAGTATATTAATTACAGCTAATGTTAACAAAGGAGGACTTATCTCTAAAAGAGATCTCTTCCAGTCAACCCAATAGAGCGTGGCATAGGAAGTGTTGAGTGGGTTAAAATGTGCAAATTATATTTTTTATGAAAATGTCAAAATAATTAAAACTAAACATAAAAATATAATGTCCAAAATACAGATACTAATACAATATACATAAAGATAAAAATAAATTACATATACTTGAATACCTAAACAAAAAATTACATTTATAATAAATATATGATAAACATAAATACATACTAAATCAAATAATAAATACTACAAAGATATATATATACAATGATGACACTAATCACATAGCAGTAGAAAGATAGTATGATTTTAACTTTTTCTTAAAAGAACCACTAGATGGACTTTTTTGAATCTCCAAAGGGAGATTATTCCAGAGCTGAGCAGCACGAAACGAAAAGGAGTTACCCACAAACTGAGTTCTACTGTTAGGAAGTTTAAGAATCCTCGAGTGGTTTTGGCAAAGGCGTTTGGGACGGGAAGAGGGGGGTAACAATTGAAAGCGGGAACGAAGGTAGGCGGGAGCATTAGGATTATTAAGAATATTATAGAGCATGGATAGGATATGCACATTATGCCGAATACGGATTGGGAGCGATATTTGCGTAAACTGAAGATAAATCTTATAGCTAAATTTTGTAAGCGCTCTAGTTTATTTAAAAGCTCCTCAGTCATATCTAAGAAGCAAACGTCGGCATAGTCAAGAACGGGAAGCAAAATGGATTGCGCGAGCATAATTTTGGTACTGAAGGGAAGAAAATATTGGAGACGTTTGAGAGAGTGATATGAAAAGTGTATTCTTCTACTAATTTCGTTGACATGGGAAATCCATGACATAGTACAGTCCAAAATAAGTCCTAAATTTTTAACCTTGTCAGTGTACGCTATCTCAATGTTGTTGTATATTATTGGGGGTACCAAAGACCAATCCAACTTGCACCTTAGTCTGCTACTACCAACAATCATGGTTTGGGATTTGGACGGATTAATAATGAGACCGAAAGATCTAGCCCACGATTGAATACTCAAGAGATCACAGTTTAAAGCTTCTACTGTTTGAGTCACTTCCGACAAGGAGAAGTGACGGTATAACTGCAGATCATCTGCATACAGATGGAAGGAGAAGTAATGACTCGAGAAATATTGTTAATAAACACTGAAAATAGTAAAGGAGAGAGTACACCGCCTTGAGGTACACCAGTAGTTAGAGAAGTCCAGTCTGAGGAACCATCACTGGTTCTAACACACTGCTGGCGACCGAAAAGAAAAGAAGAGAACCATTCTATAACAGAATTTGAAATGTTAACGGCACGGAGGGCACCAAGGAGAATATCGAAATCAACAGAGTTGAATGCACTGCTGAAGTCCAATAAAATAATGGCAGTCAATTTGGTGTCATCCATAGCCTGCCGTATATCCTCTGTAATATTAAGAAGCGCCCCAGTAGTGCTGTGGAAGGGACGGAAGCCTGACTGGAAAGGACATAACAGGTTATTGGTGGAGAGATATTTATAAAGTTGATTATGGACAACGGATTCAAGAGCTTTGGAGAGTAAAGGAAGAATAGAAATGGGACGAAAATGGGAGAGACAAGTAGGATTACTTGTTTTGGGAACTGGTATGACATAAGCCTTTTTCCATTGTGATGGAAAGACATTGTTGCTGAGTGAAAAGTTAATAATGTGAGTAAGCACTGGCAAAATGTCATCCAACACAGGAAGGATCATATCAAGGCTTATGTTGTCACTACCGATGGCTTTAGAGGAAAAAGATAGAAGGATTTTCTTAACAGCATCTACTGGTATTGCACTGAAAGTAAATGAAGGGCAATCGAGTGGAGCAAGACTTGAAAGAGTTGAAATAGAATTAGCTTTAGTGAGATTGCTAAGAGTGACAGGTGAGGAAGAGAAGTGCTTATTTAAAGCATTGAGGTCCAAGTTACTTTTAAAAGAATCAGTAGACTTGCCCACTCCTAGTGATTGAAGAAATTTCCAAATTTGAGACTGATTAAGGTTTTGTATAGTTGAATGAATGTATCGGCGTTTAGCATCCCTACACATTCTGTTGCAGATGTTGCGAAGCTTTTTATACGTTTCAAAATTAAATTGTGATCTCTCTTGTTTATACCGACTTTTAGCTCTGTCACGCTTGGCCATATTTCTCTTGATAACAGGAGTAAGCCAAGGGGCAGGAGCATGTTTAACGCGTACTGGCCGGACTGGAGCATAGGTATCGAAGATTTTTATAAGCTCACAGTTAAATATATCTATCATTGAATCAATGTCGTCCGAAAGTAATAAGGGAGACCAGTCAACTCTTCTCATATCCTCTCTCAAACGATCAAGATCCATATGCCGAAAATCGCGAAGTAAGTGAACCTTACCCTTATTTTTTGGAGGACGCAAGTTGTATGAAAGATAAATTAAGTCATGTTGAGAAAAAGGAGAACACATTTGTCCGTGAGAGATAGTAGTATGGGGATGAGAAACTATAATTAAATCAATAAGGGAAGGTCTACTGTTGTGAAAGTAATGGGTCGGTTTCGCCATGGGCAAAACATTAAGATTAAGCGCAGATGTTAAACCCATAAGCTTGCCAGTTCTTACATCATTCTTCAAGAGACAGGTATTTAGATCCCCCATAACAATTACGTGATCAAAACGAGGGATCAGTGCTTCAAGAACAGTCTCCAATGAATTAAAATAATCTATTTTATCATTGGGACTGTACAAAACACCCAGTAACAGTTTTTTGTGATGAACTGTTGTAGTGATGAAGAGATATTCCAATGAAGCGGTTATTTGTGGTTGAGATGCACAGACTATTTCTGCACAACAATCGCTGCGAAGGTAAATCCCCACACCGCCACCCCCAGAGGTAGTACGGTCATTACGAAAAAGTTTATAGCCCGGTATAGCACAGCAGGTGGAGGGAAGAGATGGCTTAAGCCATGTCTCAGAGATAAAAATACAATCGACTATGCCGACGCTGAAAGATGTGAGAAGATCGGAATAATGAGCTAATAAGCTCTGAGCATTAATATGCACAAGGGAGAGGTATTTGGAGTGGTCAGCAAAAATAGTCCGCAGTTTGTCATCAAGAGGATTACTATCGGACATAGAAGAATTAAAACTCGATGCAGTGTCAAAATCATCAGAAGAGCAAGAAAAGTAATCATCATTTACATCCATAAATATATATGAATACAAGAAATACAAATAATATATATAAATATTAAAATTATAATAATAATAAAATACAAATTGTAATAAAAAAGAACAATTACAGCTGGCTCATTAACTGCTTAGGTTGACTAGAAGAGCTTAACATAAAACTAACCTAACAATATATTAGTTTAAAAAAAAAAAAGTATACAAATAAAACAAAAATAAAAGTTGTTTACAAAAACTACAGTAGGAAAACCAAGTGACTATATCCATCATAAAAATAAAAAATAAAATAAATGTATGTAGTGACTAGAACTAACAAAACGCAGTACAGATATTATTATATCAGTTGACATTGACATATGCAGTTGACATGACAGTTCATCAAAACAAACAGAACTGTATTTGTAATTACAAAGAACTGATATAATAATAGACGTGAGTCGGTAATTTAACAAAAATCAAGACATTCATAAATTATATAAATATACCCTAAACCAGAGTGAATATAAAAATTAAATAGTGACAATAAACCGACCGAATTAAATAGCATCACAACACCAACACATAACTAGCTGTTTATGAGTTTTTAGGGTGCTGCAAGATGAGTGTTTTCAACTCACCCATAGATGTTATTTTCTTACGCTCTTTGTTAGGGAGAAGAACAACTATATTACCGTCTGCTGACCAACATTTCTTCATGCCGAAATGGTTACGAGCCGCAACAAAGACATACTGCCTTGATCTTGTTAGGAACTCGGAAACGGATGTTTTGGAGCCCTTTAATATAGTTTTAGCGTTCCAAACCATTGAACGGGATTGTAAAGATGTGAACCGCACAAGAACAGGCCGAGCAGCCTCCCTTTTAGCTCCCAATCTATGACATGACTCGATGGCATCAGGACGAACACTGTCTAATTTCATTTTGTTGTTGAGCAACTCCAAGATTACTTGAGAAGTATCTTCGCCAGAAGTCTCAGGCACACCATGAAAAAGTAAGACCTTCCTTCGGGAATGGGTATCCAGACGGTCTTGAGACTGTTGAACTTTAATTGTCCTGGGATATTATTATCAATTTTTTATTTGTCGTGTTCTTTCAATTTGTTGTTAAATGAAATGTCACCTCATCATGTGTGCGTCGCCCGGCGTGAGTGTTTTGGTGAAGTGGAACTCGTATATGAGCTGGTTGAGGACCACGCAGCCCTTGCTGAACCCCACCAGCGTCAGGCGGCTCTCGTCCAGGGCGAGGTTGTCCCTCCACCACAGTGGCTCCACCATACTGTCACTGCATACAACGTCTACACATCAATGACGTGTGAAATATGGTAGAGTAATGACAAATTGGTCCTTCGCGCCGGAACACAGTTTACGAACTAAGTGATTTCAACCTCTACTCAAAGACCCTAAAGGGGAGAACACAGATATGGCATGTAGAGCGTTGTATTACGATGTACTCCTAAATGCATTATAATAGCTCACAACATAAGTGTATTGTAGAATGCAAGTGAGGCAGAATAGTGCGATTCTGCTCTAAACGGGGGTTCGTGTCTACGGGGTACGGGGCCTACCCCCGTACTCCGTACACACGAACCCCCGAAAGTTGTTTTGCGATAGACAGATAAAAATATGACACAAATAAGACCATATTATATGTTTTAAATATAACATGTCATTGTTTGTCACTTTCCTAGTCACGTCAAAAAATTTTTGGGTCAATAAAATTATTTTGACTTAAAAGTATGGTGAAATCTGAATGTAATAGTACAAAAAAATATATTCTTTACTTGTACAGCGGAGCGAAAGATTGTATGGATGTATGTTTGTTACTCTTTCACGCAAAAACTACTCAACGGATTTTAATGAAACTTTATAGTCACATAGCTTATACATCAGAATAACACATACGCTATAATTTAAAAAGATATTTTGTAAATTGGGCGATATATAATGATAAATGTAGTCAGCTAGTCAAAAAAAAAACCAATTATAAAAAATGTATAATAAAACTTTGTTTTACACCACAACATCCATTGGAACTAAACCTACTCACGGCTTGTGTTCACACTCTGTGGCCTGCGCGCCGCTCTGAACCGCATCAGTTTTGGTGGAGCCGTTGGACTTGCTATGTTCACCGTGGTGAACAGCAGCGTTCTGTATTGTATATATATGTTAGTAAATTATAATAATATCCTCGGATATTTCACACAACGCCATCTAGTCCCAAGCTAAGTAAAGCATGTGTTATGGGTTCTAGACGATTAATATAAATACTTAGTTTTTTTTTATATAGCACAGAGGACAAAGGAGCTTGCAGCTCTCCTGATGGTAAGTGATTACCGCCGCTCTTGAGCGCCCGCAACACCAGGGGAATTGAAAGTGCGTTGCTGATCTTTCAAATATATACGGCTTTTATAAACATATGTATATATATATTATAGTTTCATCGAACGAAATGGGAGCGAGTACATGGGGTACTCCAAACCCACGGATAAATGTATGCATAGGCGGCAGGCCAACTCCTGACAGTTACCACTTTAATCTGAAGAAACCTATCGGATCCGAACCTCGAATCAGGTCGTTATAATTACGAGACCCATTAGAAAGAGACAGAGATATTGTATTAATATTCAACGGAGAGGGATATAATCTTTACATAGTATAAAATGAAGTTGGTTCCGCCGTCACCCCTCCGCTCGATCCCCCGTCCAATTCAAATGAGGATCGAAATTACGACGGCCTGAGCCGAGGTTCGAACCCCTAGTGGTGCCCTCAGACTAAAGTCGTATCCGTCAGGCAGGAGTTGACCTTCAGCCGCTCCATAAGTCCTTCCGCGGGTTTGGAGTGCCATCTGCACTCGCCCCCTAACGTCCGGTGAAGCTGTAAAGGCCAGCTGCGGCCAACAGCATTAGAGTAGTCAGAAAAAAAAACCGTCTGTTTATTTAGATCTTTTAAACTACGCAACGTATTTTAATGAAGTGATCAGCAATAGATAGAGTGATTTAAGAGGAAGTTTTATTTGCATAATACATATAAACACGTGCGCAGCCGGGGCGGGTAAGTAGTATAATATAAATTGTTACATGTAAGTCTTCTATATCGATGTCTTCTGGCAAACTGACAGAGGTGACTGCTTCGAGCAGCTCCGAAGCAGGCATAGCTTTTAATCTATTGCCGACACCTTGTAATAATCTGTAACATAGACAACATCTTTATAACACATGTCATAAAAGCGAGTATGGATGTTTGTAACTTTTTCACGCAAAAACTACTGAACGGATTTTCATGAAACTTTACAGTAATATCAGAATAACACGTAGGCTATATTTTATACTGAATTTTAACGCGGGTAAAACCGCAGGCACTGCTAGTAAAGAATACTCTGTTCTGTTTATACTTACTCAAGTTAAGCAGAGCTTGTATTACGGGTTCTAGACAACTGATATAAATACATAGATACAGTGTGATGCAGACGGTTGTGCGGGTCAGCTAATCTAAATATATATATATCTCAAAGGTGACTGACATAGTGATCTATCAACGCACAACCCAAACCACTGGACGGATCGGGCTGAAATTTGGCATGCATAAAGCTACTATAACGTAGGCATAAAATCATATTTACTGAGCAAAGCCACTCACTAAACGATTACTTGAATGACGAGCATGCATGACAATAGTTGTTCATGAACGGGATTTTCATTTAATGTTACCAAATCCAATAAAAAATCAATCATCGTTGTATTTTCTGTGAGAGGAACAATAAAGAGTTCCATTCATTCATTCATTCATCATTTATTCATGTAGGACAAAATTAGACCTACGTAAGTACACAGTGTAAGCTAGGTGTTGTTTACACGCCAGGTCGCATGTAGAACGGAGCGCGCGATTCTTAAAAACTCGATTTTAACAGATCGGAATTTTTTTTAATGGTAAACGATAGATGGAAATTAATGGTGGATGAAATTTTGGTCTTGATCGGTTGAGCCATTTCGGAGGAGTACCGTTACAGAGTGCAAATCTGACCTATAAGATAGAATAGAAAATCATTTATTAAAATGATTTTCTGATCGGATCGGATTTTTTTTTAATGGTAAACGATAGATGGAAATTAATGGTGGATGAAATTTTGGTCTTGATCGGTTGAACCATTTCGGAGGAGTACTGTTACAGAGTGCAAATCTGACCTATAAGATAGAATAGAAAATCATTTATTCAAATGATTTTCTGATCGGATCGGATCGGATTTTTTTTTAATGGTAAACGATAGATGGAAATTAATGGTGGATTAAATTTTGGTCTTGATCGGTTGAGCCATTTCGGAGGAGTACCGTTACAGAGTGCAAATCTGACCTATAAGATCGGTCCGTGCTCCGCGCTCCGCTCAATAAACTGATAAAAAAAAATCAGTTGAGTTTCTTGCCAGTTCTTCTCAATTGAATCTGTATACAGAACTGGACGGTCGAGACAACATTATAATACAAAAAAATTACGTTTATAAGCGGCTAAAATGTCCTACATAAATAAATTATTTTTTATTTAGAGATTTTTCATTTTGATTTAATTTTACTCCCTTACCTCTCGAGGTGGTGGAGGGCGCTGTGCGTGGGGGTGTGGTCGGGCACGCCCGCGTTGTTACTAGGCACGAAGTTGTCATAGCAACTAAAACTCTTGTACTCTATCCTGAAAGAACATAGTAATCTCTGAATTATATATGCATATAAAAAAAAAAACGTATTCGCGTTTACTTCTTAGGAGAGTTCACCTTAATGTCATATATATAAGGTATATTTTTGTAATGGATGACAAATAGGTTTACCCTCCTGTGCGGGGCACCAGTGAAGGATGATAGGATGAGCCTGAGGTCAGGTCAGTTAGCCATCGTGCTAAATTCATATTATTAACATTATAATCGCGAAAGTTCGTGAGTATTAATGATTGGATTTTGTTACTCTCTCACGCAAAAAGTACTAAACAGATTTGGATGAAACTTTACAGTAATATAGCTTACAACTTCAAAATAACACATAGGCAATAATTTGAAAAAATATTATGTAAACTGGGCGAAATATAACGACATGTTGCGTGAAAGAGTAACAAACATCCAACCATCCATCCATACTCAGAAACTTTTGCGTTTATAATATTAGTAGAATAAAAAAAGTAAGGAAGTCATACCTAGAGGGTCTCACAACCAATATATGTTTGTTGGGGAAGTACCGGCCCAGCATGCGAGCAGTATTCTCCAAGTTCCACTTCACATAGTTCCTGTTGTCTCTATGAGCTTGCATTACTTCCGGATAGTCCTAAAACATATTTTTTTATTTAAAGACAAAGCAAATGTAGTGCGATGGTTATCACCTCACCACTGTAGTGTTATATATGATGTAATGAGGTGTCGCTACTTATTTGTTTCCTGTATCTAGGTAGTGAGTATACAGGTGTAATAATTGAACTACATTAGTAAGTTTATTTGATAGTGTGCTACATAAGCCATATCACTATAAGGACCGCCGTTGAATATTATGTTAATCATACATATTCCAATATACAACTTAATGAATGTATCACTATTCAAAATTGCTTAAAGATAAGTTTAGCTTAATAATGGATTTTCTATAGAGTCCATAAATGAAACGATGGAGCGTTTTACTTTTATAACCACGCCATCTAGTAACATTTGTGAAAATTACATTTGCTTTATATTTCTAACAGTTTACCTGAACATCACCCCCGAAGTAAACGAGGGTCTGCGAGGCGAGGGCGGGCCGCGTCGCCGGCTGGAACAGGGTGTCATTGAGCCGCCCCTCGTGGCCGGAAACGCGGCGCAAACGCAGAGGCAGCATCTCACACTCTCACATCAGTTGCATCATTACTGCAATTTTAGAACATATAATGCTTTATGACGTAATCATGAACAAAGATTACTATTCATCCTCGGTGGACTAGCACTACGCTTTACTTCCGATTGTCGCGGGTTTGACAAAAACAGTATGATGGTTTAAATTGGTCTGGGTGTTTTCTATGTATATTAGAATTAAAAAATATATATTATATCTATGTATTTGTATCAATTATCTAGGTACCAATAAAACAAGTTCTATTTAACTTGGTATTAGATGGCGCTGTGTTATTTGTCCAGGGTTACTATTATTATTAGGTATAGAGATGCTAACCACACAAGAATCCTACAAGTACGAGATGTTACCTTCATTATGAGGGTATTTTCATACACCTATAAGTTTGAATGAGAATTTTACTCTCGGATATCGGTTATGTTACCTTCATTATGAGGGTATTTTCATACACCTATAAGTTTGAATGAGAATTTTACTCTCGGATATCGGTTAACATACAATGATATACGAAATTAAAGAGCCAAATTGAGATTTTTATTTTGTCGTAGGCTTAATGTTCTAAAATAACTTTATTTATTATTTATTAAAAGTAATTATAAGAATATATTTAAGTTACGCTAATGTATTAGGATTGAAACCTGTAAATATAGTACTAAGATTAGAAATATAATTAAATTAAATTAAAAATATTGGCAACATTGAATGGATAAAAAACTGTCAGTTGAGCAACCATCAAGATGAAAACTTGCCAAAGATGAGAGCCTACACAAGAATACTATTATTGTAAACTCTCGCTAACATCTTTTTGGGGTAGGCAGCGACCACATACATCTATCTTCTAAGCTGACATACCCCTCTAGATTGTATTGAGGAAGTAGGGTAGGAAGGAGGTACATATTTATATAGGCTCATGGATTTCTCAACTCTGGCAATTGTTTTAAGAAAATATTACTGTCTAATTCGCGTGTTGGTGAATGACTAATGACTACCGTAATAGACACAGCAATATCTAGTGAATTGCGTGTACCACTTGCATGTAATCACAGATAACAGATAATGTTACTGATACTAAAGATATCTGTACTGACATATAAAATAGTGATGTAGATAATAAAACTAAAGATTTAGCATGAAATTATGTATTTAAAAAATACTTAAATGACAATTAAGTAACACAAGATACTTTAATAAAATTTTAAAGTAAAGAAAATATACATTAATTTCTTTTCACTTATCTATAACTGGCTTAAATGATTGACTAGCAATCAATATATAGACATACCTAGCACATGTATATCTTCATATTCTATATCTTTGATGAAGCATTACAATCAGTTCGATATCTGAAGGTCTATTAAAGGCCATTTAGAAGGATAAGCACTAATACTGATATAATATAAAATACTTTAAACACAAAACAAAATGCCAGTATTCCTCTAAATTATAATCTGTCTAGTTCAACTTACTAAATTAAACAATAACTGCTACAAATGTAATTCTTTTAACCTACTATTTGTATAGTAATTGTAAATTCCTGGTACTACAAAACTCATCATCAAACTTCTTTTGATGCTGTAATAAATAATCACAAGTGATGAATATAATTCACATCACTTCATATTTCTGCTTTGTTTCTGATGATAATACTTAGTGTCATTCATGCACACTGTAATTTTCAAGGTGATATCATCGAGACAGTTCTTCAAGTCCTCTCGGAGCTCTCTGACCTTGACTCTCACATCCTCACACATCAGATTGTAGCACATAGCCACCAAGCCCATACCAAGCAGGACATAGATGAAGTTTATAACCAGCTTCAGGTGTGACCCTCCTGCTGAATCAGATATGTTTGCACCTGGAACAAAGTCACCAAACCCAATTTTGCACAGACTAATAACACAGAAATATGTCGAGTCCAAATAGTTCCACTTCTCCCAAGCTCCAAACATAATGGTGCCCGTTAAAATGTAAAATGAAATCACCCATAGACAAGCTGTTGATGGTACAGTTATTTTTCTCTTTGGCTGTATTTCACCATCCTCAAACAAGGGGTCTTCTCGGCGGCTACATTCATGAGCAGTAATATACAACCACTTGAAAGTCTTAGCTAGGACTTTGCCCATGTTACAAAAGTATAGGATGTATATTGGTATACCAAAACATGCATATGCTATTGTCACAATTTTGCCCCAAACAGACTTTGGCACTACATTCCCATAGCCAATCATTGTGAACACTGACAGAGAGTACATTAGTGCAGCTGGGAATGACCAGATATCCTCCGCTGTCCTCCCACTGTATCCGGTATGAACTGCGACAGTTATATTGTTTTGGAATAACTTTAAGACATTGTTTACTTTATGCATCCATACAGTCTCATTGAAGATATTTACATTTATTGTTATATTCCACAATTTCTCTGCACAATTCAGTCTCCAGTTCTTCACATCCTCTAGCTGTAGATCAGGGTTGTCTTTTTCAATGTGCATAAAGCCTGCAGCACCCAATATCGCATAGCACACGACGAGGGCACCAACACCCACTTGTGTAAACATGAAAGCTATGAACTTCCTAAAACAATCCTTGATCTTCTCTCTCGGGTCACTCTCCATGGTGGATGTTGAGTCTCTACTTCTGTTTGAACCATGGTTACTTGAATGAAGAGGATGGTGATGATCCATGATTTTATTATATGGTATTTGAGGGAAGGAAGGTGGTATGGCGTAAACGCGTTGTGAATAGTTTAACGGCCGCTATTTCGGGAATACAGTTGGCGCGGCGCCAATAAAATGTTTGAATACAAAACATCGTGAAAAGTACGTTTCACGTCACTACGTACACACTTATTTACACATTTTAAACACTATTTTTCATTCATTTCTAGATTGTGTGTATAATTAAGTATTAATTTAAAACGTTTATCGCTTTCATACATATTTATAAATGTCTGAAAAATAAAGTGGTTAATTTAGGGTTTATGAAAGAATTCGGAAAATGTTTCCGAAACCTTCGATGCTACAGACTGACATTTATTACCTTAATTATAATTAAGTACGCTATTATTACTATTACTATTTATTTTATTAGTGTTTACGTACGTAAACGCTAATAAAATAGAGTAAATGTGAAAATATAGAAATAATATTATTTACGTACCAAGATGTATGCTTGTAGAGTAGGTAAAATCCAAAAATTGGAAAATAACGTAGAGTTTATTTATTATAACGTAGTGTTTAGCTGCAAATGTGAAAACAAAACAAATATTGTTTAACAATTGAGTTGTTATTATTAAATAGCGAGAAAGCAAAATTTTCCATAAATCATAATTTCAATTATTTGTTACTTTTCTGTATTTTTTCACGAGTAATGTATTTTATACAATAATTTATTTATTTTAGCCAGATTTTATTTATTTTTTGTTTTTATTTCAGTTGCATTGTATATAAAACTGACTGAAGACGGATTGACACTGTAACACAGCGTACGCTTGAGTGACTGATTGATGTTTACAGAGAATAGAACTATGGACGACACAGATGAAAAATGAATACTAGTTTTGTTTTTATACTTTTTTGATGCTTGTACAAAACACCATGAAATTTTTAGTACGAAAATGTCTCACATTTTGTGAGACATTTTCGCCAAATTTTCTCGAAGAAGAAAAGTATCTAATTTGGAACATAGAATTTGTATAATAATAATAAAAATGTAGGTTATTGGCCTTGTTTGCTAGCGGCGCCGTCAATGTTGTCATCTCATCTAATTCAAAAGTCAATGTCAAATATAATTTGGAAAAAAAAACTACACGTTTTCTTGGCGTTGTTTGCTATCCGGCATTGCATTTTAAAAAATTCAACCCATATTTTGTTTGTTGCGATGTAAAATGTAGTGTGATACATAATAGATGCACATCTTCAAGTATTTACTATTGGTTTTGTAAGTATTTTCTTAAATATTATACCTTCGAGACATCATACAGCTAATGGCTGAACATGACCAACCTATGAATTTTTCAATGACATGAAAAAACACTTTAATAATACATGTACAATTTAGCAGTAGTTACAACCATATGTTTTGCTACGTCTATATTGTTTTTTGTTTGCCATCGTTATATTATACCTGATTACTTTATTTGTTACCAAGGTCGGGCCGGCATTAAGGCAATATGTTTTGTCTTTCAGACCCGTAATATCATCATAGACATGTAGCTGCAGGTCGGAGTACAGTTTTATTATGATTTTTACAATAGCAGCATTACATTATCAACCATTTAACATGTAGCAGTTGCAATAGATGGAACAATACAAGTAATGGCTTCCCCATCGACGTCGGCCGGGTGGGCGGGCGACGCGGACCGAAATCCAACCGATTTGCTGCAGACCCTCAAACTGACTACTATTGATTTAGTTGGAGGCATATTGTGTCACATTTGTCATATAACATTTGGGAATAAAAAAGATTTTGATAACCATTATGTGAAACATAATACAGGGAGTACAGATATAGTTTACACATGTGTTGTATGCCATAAGAATATTGTCGGTTACCGCAGCTTCCACGGTCACTGTTATCTGGTTCATGTCACCAAAGATAAATTTAAGTAAGTATCCACATTTTTTTCACAGTTCTCTACAATAAAAAAAATATTTTTGTGAGCAATAAACAACTTTATCTTAAAACATAGCTGAAAGCCAAGTTGAACATTATTGAAACTGAAGTTGACTAAGAAACAAAGTCATGTTTATCAACAGTTGTTGTTATTCATCAGTTATCTCATAAAAAATTGTATACTTAATAGAATAATGTTAGAGGACTTTTTATTGATTTTTTGTCTATTACTACCAACATATGGTTTATACAGATAATTTATTTGCTTGAACATTGTTTTGTTTACAGTGCAAGTGCAATAAAATAGGGTGTAGATTTTCACCTCATAATCTATATTATACATTTTTATTAATTATTTACAAAATAATATTGAGTGTCCTGTCGATTCATGCAAACTGCTGTAGCTACAGCTTGTTTCTATGAGTCATTTGTGTATGAATGTTTTCTAAGATATATTAAGATATGATAATGTGTGTGTGTAATGTAATCTAGAGTAAGTAAGAGTATAAATTAATCGTTCAACACACAAGTTTCTTGCTCATTCTTCTTGTGATGAATCTGCATTCCGAATGAGTGGTGCAATCAAAATATGACTATTCAAAAGTGTTTGTAATGAGTTTATTTGAATAAAGATTATTTCTATTTCACAGATGCGAAATTTGCCCCAAATTTTTTTCAAAACTTTGCATCCTCAAACAACATATGGACACAAAACACAATTTTGTCTGTTCATCATGCAAAAAACAGTGAGTATTTTTATAATAGCTCAGTGTAGTGGTATGATAGTTAGGAAATTATTTTAAGTAAATGTATATTCTATGAATTCTCTAACTTGTATGTTTATACATGTGTTTGTACATATTAGGGAGGAGAACAATAATAATTTATTTATTTATTTATTTTATTTAAATACCTTTATATATAAATAAAGAGTACATATGGCAGACTTAACGCCTAATGGCATTTTCTACCAGTCAACCATGAGTTGTGCAGAGATAAGTTGTTGGCTGTGCAAATAATATTATAATAATTTTATAGAATATACATAAATAAATATTGTAACTTGACAATCCATTTAATTTTAAACAATAGTCTAATGTGATGTGCTTTATTTATTAAATTGTTTGTATTTCTTTAATATTTTATTCTTATTCATTTATTTAATCTTTTTTTCTTTTCAATAGTATTGACTGGCAATCTGTTTATTTTTAAACAATAGTCCAATCTGATAGCTCTTTTTGTTAATTTGTTTGTATTTTTTTTCCATCGCGCCAATGAAGTAATCAACAATTACTTTACAGATTTTCATCAGCAAAAGAATTGCAACTACACCAAATTGTACACAAAAACGATGAGAGTCCACCCTACGACTGCCACAGTTGTGGTCAACAGGTTGATAACATTGACAGCTGTGAACAGCATATTGAACAGCACTGCGAATTGTTCTACTCCTGTCCTATTTGCAATGAGAATATACCCAACTTGTCCAATGCTTCAGACCATCTGATTAAGCATTTTGGCAAAGTACTCAACAGAGAATATGAAACAGGAGTGGAATATTCAGAGTCACCCATTATACCTAAAGATAGCTCCATTGATATCGTCGGTGGGATCCTCTGCTGCTACTGCAAGAGTATCTTCAAGAATAGAGTTGAGTTTGATATGCATTTTTCGATGGAACACTGTGGCAAAGATATAGTATACTCATGTAATATTTGTGGGAAACAGTATGAGAAATACTTCTTGTTTGGGAGCCACTGCTACGATCATTTTGCCAAAGACCGGTTTGAGTGAGTATTACATATTTATCATGTAACATAAGTAATTATATGAAAATTAACCCCTATTATCCCTCGTCGTCTGAATGCGTGAATGGCTAGACGATTTCCCTAATTCTTTTTTTGTTATTATCTCTGCTAAATTTTAGACCAAAGAGGCCGTCATAATTACAATAAGAAATATTTTACTTGATTCAGTAGTAGTAGTTTATTCCTAACATCATATTTGTTTCTTTTCTTGAGGGCAATAGCCGTCTAAAACGAAACGGTCGTTTTTGGACACTGCGGCTGCTGGCACAAATGTGCATTTACCGGCATACAAGTAGAAGCCTAGTGTAATGTTTTGGAAATAATTTATGTGGTAGAATTTTGTTTTGTACCTGTTAAATGACTTGCAGCTTCAGTATGCATGTTGCAAAGGAAGTAAAGCGATCGTGTTTTCTCTTGAATTCAATCTCAAATTAATATTTTAATCAGAAAATGTTAAATTATACTTGTAATATTCTTAAAATTACAAAAATATATAGTGTTTATTTTTTAACATCACTTGTTCCTAATGTCCCTCAATGTGTTAATTTGAATAATTTCTAGATGTGAAGAGTGCGGCAAAACATTCTCACGCCTCTCTCTGCTAGTGATACACACAGAAGCATTCCACTCAAGCGACACAGTAGCTGCCAAGCCATTTACATGCACTCAGTGTGACCATGGCTTCATGACCGAATCGCGTCTCCGCGAACACCTGCGGGAGGCCCACTCCATACAGCGTATCCAATGTCCTGCAGAGGGGTGCCAGGAAATGTAAGTATTGATCCATCATATGGTTTTTTTTTACCACAGATAATTGTTTTACCCCCTTTTTCACTGTTGTTTATGTTTATATTTAAAAATTTTTTAACAGCTTACATATTTTTGTATAATCATAATATTACTATTATTTGAATCAAAATAGGGTTCATGATTTCTCGAGCTTTTCAATTTCTCGGGTCTCGAGAATTCTCGAGGTTAATTTCTCGGGTCTTCTCGGGTTGTCGAGAAATTTACATTTACGTACGTTTGGTTTATTTTTTGTTCCAATAACGTCAAAAAACTCAGTGGTTTCATTTGAGACGAAAACCACTGCATTTTTTGTTAAATATTAATTATAAAATTTAACTATAAAATTAATTATAAAACTTTTATTGAGTAGGTATATTTAAAAACATTATACATATTATGAAGAAGCCATTTTTTTTTTAAATACTGAAATATATTAGGTTCTTAAATATGAAATTAGCGTTTTGTCGTACTGGCCACTTTGATCTTAAATATCTCCTCTTTGGTTAGAAATTTCAATTTAAAATTTATACGGCTATTCACTCATGCATTTGTTTTTCGAAAACCGTAATACATGTGCTTGGTTTTTTCTTTGGGTCACTCAGCTTACAAAATGGAAAACTTAAAATATCGCGTCAATATACATGAAAGAAAACCTTAATATCTTGTATTATTGTGCCGCCACGCAATACAACAAACATCAATTTAATTTCTATATAGGTACTTGATTTCTCGAGTTCTCGACTTTTCTCGAGCTTGATTTCCCGGGAACAGAACCCAAGGATTTCCCGGGAATTCTCGACCCGAGAATTCCCGGGAATGAAACCTAAATCAAAACCTTTGTACGACTTTTTACGAAACCTGCGCGGACGGAAGAGTATAATATGTCATACACTTATACAAATGTTTATATAGAAACGGAATGCAGAATACTAATATAATTTTTAATTATTCATAAAAAATACCATCTATTTCACATTCTTTGATACTCTTTTATTGCCAGTGCGACTGCAAGTGCCTGTGGTTATAGAAGTATAGTTTTTGATAATAGAATTTTAATCATTTTCAAACTTATAATTTAATTAGAATCGAATTATGACCACAGGATGACCACTAGTTTTGCTTAATTGTCATAAGCATCATTATCAGTCTGTTGAATCTATTATTAGACACTGTTATTTCTGTAATTTCGTTCCCTTCCCTTCTTCCCTGTGATACTCAGTCATCAGTCTGTTATTAATCACTATTCTGCCAGTGACTACCATCTCTCTAATGTCACGTCCATAGTTTGCCGGCAAAATAAATAAAAATGATTTCCTTTATTCCTCAGATTTGAAACGCCAAAAGATTTAATCCTGCATAAACGTCAACATAAAATAGTCGACAGTCATAGGTGCAAGCAGTGTAGCCTCCACTTCACCACAATGACTGCCTGCGAGAAGCATATACCCGTGCATTGCAAGAAGCAGTACTCCTGCCCAGTATGCAACAAAAGCTACAGTGAGAAATACCTCATCATGAAACACGTGCCGCAACATTTCTCAGCTATTATACACATATGCAAAGATTGCGGTAAAATGTACAACGCCAAGAATCGTCTAGTAGAGCATACGAAGGTACATACCAAGGATCGAGTCCACAAATGCAGTTACTGTGACAAGAGTTTCATCAAATCATATCAGTTGCAGCAGCATCTCAATATACACACCGGTTTGAAGCCGTACAAGTGTGTTAAGTGCCCGAAATCATTTGCAAGCGCCCCTAATTGGTCCAAACATTTGCGTAAGATACACAACATCCAACCAAAGTCCCTCGTGAAGCCCGTGCTGGAGAATAACAATGAAGTGTTCGAAGCGGCCGTACCGAAAGTGAAGAAGACGAACGAAAAGTGCAAGATTATAGAGAGTTATAAAACAGATGGATTAGTTGACTCGATGGGTTCGGAGATGTCGGTGGACGCGTTTAGTTGCAAATTGTACGAATCGGATGAGAGTACGATCGAGTCGGACGGGATCGACCCGGCGCTGATGGAGAAGGAATCCAAGATATACGACGACTCCACGACCACGCTGGACGTTATGAGCGACATCACTGAGCTTACTAATCTCACATCGGATAATATCGACGCTCTCATCACTGGTACGTACATCTGTTTCTAATTCTGACGTCATAAAAAGTGTCTCTAAATCCAGACAACACTATGTATATTGTTCAAACTGAGCAGCTTGGAGTTGACCTACTGGTACTAAAATTGTAAAGAAGAATCTAACCTTCGTTCCACATTGTGGAACCATCTTCCAGCCATGGTATTTCTGAACCGATACGATATTGATTCCTTTAAGAAGAGAGCTTATTCCTTCTTAAAACACTGGCAACAATGCAATCTTATTTGTTCCTTATGTTTCTGTCTGTTTGTTACTTTTTACCCTTCTTGAATATTGCTAATTGATAATCTGTTTTTTAAACAATGCCCTAATTAATTCATGAGGTTGGTCCAATGAATCAATGAATATTAATGATTTCATTAATATCGTATTCCTATCATCCTGTGAAGCTGTAAAGACCAGTTGCGGCCAATATAATATATTATTATACATTAAAAATAAATTTCTTCAATTTCTGTATTTAAAAGTGCCATAAAGAATATATAGCCCATCTGAAGTTGCGGGTGGCATATGGTAATGTATGGTATAAATAGGTGATTAATCCATCGTCGCCTGCAGCATACTCTGTACCGGATCCGCCCACGTCGGTGTGGTTCCCGCGCGAGTACGGGCCGGACTTCGTGTGGGACGGGGCGGGCGGGGGCGGCGCGGCCGGGGGCGGCGCGGTCATCGACCTGGACGGGGCGCTGCTGCCGCACATCGACCCGCGGCTGACGCAGCTGGGCCCCTGCGACCCCCACGACCCCTTCGACCCCCGCGGGCCCCGCGGGCCCCGCGCCCCCTGGGAGCCGCCCGTGCTCACCAAGCTGCCGCCGGACCACCAGCTCGGGTATGCAGACATTACCGAAGCCGCACATTTCTCGTTTATGAACACGAACCTTTATTGAATCAGTATCCAATAGAAATTTTATATATTCACATTATAATCGTCCATGATGGTCCAGTATATGATCATATGATTGTCCATTGTCTTTTTTTTAAGGATGGTAATAGAATGGTGCACCCACCTACGTTTTACACGGTATACACTACTAAGATCCACGTGAACATGACGTTAGGTCATAGGTCATAGATGATAGGTGATGAGCACGAAGTTAGGTCAATTAGTCCATCGTGATAGAGTCAGCAGGACGTAATCACGATGGGGGAACTCATGGAAAAGTGTTAGCAATAGGGTTATTATTTCCCATTACTAACAATTCCTTCCCCACGGACGGACTATCCATTATCAAACATTGCAATGTTATATTAATTTTGCATATATATACTATAAAGATAAATTTGTCAATCTTTTCGACTGCGTGATTACAGGACATGTAGCCATTATACCTAAGTCTTTAAGATGGCATCAGATATGAGGTGCCACTGGCATCATATGATGACTTGATGTCGTGTTACAACCGTTTCTATATACATGAACAATATAATAAAGTTTGTTACTTACCATTAGGTGGGAAATAACCATATTTGCTATTCCAATTAAACATAGATAAAATACAAATATATTACTATTTTAATATTTACCTAAACATATTATCTTACTTACAAAAATAGTCCGAAAATAATATTTTTATATGTTAATATATATAAAATAATATTTTTTATAAAACTTGATGTATTCTGAACAATATATGCCGTAGATGATCTCTCCAATATGGACAATCATAGACAAATATGTAGGAACACGCTTCACACGTTTGTGTGCCAATATTGACCAATCATGGACCATCAAATACACGCAACACTAGAAATAATCATATATTGTATCATATATATTACGGCGGAACTGTATCGGCTATTCACCTAATATTTATACGACTATTTTGTAATATCGAAATGTTTTTTAAACGAAGCGAACGAAGACGCCGAACTCCATTCTGCCGACCCACGCCTCTACCTCATACAAACGTCTATATACCTCAGTAATCCATAGGATATATTTTAATATAACTGTTATTATACATGTATAACATATATCCCACCAAAACGTTATGTGCTACGTAATGTTTTAATCATGTTCATAACTATGCTACCTCATTTTAGTTTTTTAAGTTGTAGTGTCATCCGATGAGTATTTTGGGATTTTTCATCGTTTCATATAAATTTACTATTAATGTTAATGTATATTTGTGCCATTTTGATCGTACGCAAAGTCGTAAAATACGTTTTAAATGAGTATCGTCATCACAAAAAGGAAACATCTAATCTCGATCAAGAAAGCATAATATTCCGATTATAATTATAATTTCGATTTACTCGATCCAAAGGTTTAGATTAAGATATATTGGTGAACAACAGCTTTGTAAATATTTGGTATTGTTTGCGGCACTTAATAATTGCATTTCAATTTTGCTTGATATGGAGGCCGCCGGCCGGTGTTTATGGGACTTTCACAAAATGGTGTCCGCATATTTGAAAATGGAATTACAAATTTTCAAATTCCGAATTTTAATGTTTAAGAAGTACGCGAGCGTTTGACCACAGACTATAAAATATACAGAGTGTAAGCAGCCGTCACTAGGAAGGTTTTTTTTTATGAAACTGTGATACCCATGTTTTTTTATGCATATTTGCAAGGAATTGTTTGTATATATTTATTTTGTAGGTTTTATTAGGATGTATAAGTCCGCCTCATATAAAACAAAGCAATTTATATACAAAACTGCAATTACTTTTTTTTTTAACTGTTACTAAGTTACAAACATTAATAATATGAAACATCACACTAGATTTAAACGTATTTATTGTTCTTAGTTATATATATTGTATATTGATGCAACTATAAATAATATTCCAGGAGATATTATTGATTATATAGTATTGTCACAATCATTTCTTAATTGAAACCGATTGTAATTGAAAGTTTTGCAATTATATAGAAACCATCTAATAGTTGCAAATATGATGTGAATGTACGCAATTGCAAATGTCTAATTTCCATTTCAATATCATTAGATAAATGATAGAAAGGGAACATTACTAGAGCTCTTTAATGAGCACTGGAATCTTTAATAAGTTTTCACTCTGTATGTATATATTCGTGTGTGGATTGAATCGTCTCGTTCCGGACCGGCGGCAGGCCCGTGCATTTCAATTTCGATTCCTTTTTTATTATTATATTAAAAATTACATCGCAAAGCGACGTGATTTTAGTGTAAGTGAATCGATAGTGCTGTGATATTTTTATGTATATTTAGTGTTAAGATTATTGACCGTAATGTAATGAACGAGTACAAAGATTATTTATGAAGGATTAAATATTAACAAAGAGCGCGCGGAGACGTGCGGCTCTATACGGACGCGACCACTCGCGCATAATGGAATGCATATGGAACTAGGGTATCGCTGGTACCGGGTACTATAGCCAATATGTGACAGAGTTTATGCAATCCACAGTCAGTGATCTAGCGGTTTAGTTTCTCTACTGATCATCACGGGTTCTATTTTCTTTTGACTCATTTTGTGCGAGTCGTCCAAGATTTTTTTTATTATCTGTGTAATATGTGTGTAAATTAAACTTATCTATACTGAACAAACTGTCTTTCTTTGTCGTAATTATGATGAAGAGCCTATAGAAAAATAAGGTATATAAACGCTGTATCACTTTTTAAAATATGCATACATTTTCAAGTTGTTGGATTTGGTTGGATTGGCGTATGGATGAATTCTGTCACACGTTGTATGTAGGCATTATGATAGAAGGGTTCCGTGGGTTCCATATGCGAACAGAAACACAAATGGTGTCTTTTCACCGTAAAAAAATATATACGAGACAGTGTTACTTAAATTAGCAGGCGTAGTACTGCATCTAATAATGTTGAAGTATATTTAAAGAGATATTGATGAAAAAAAATATAAAAAGTTTAACTCCGAAATATATTTTGGAGGAAATATGTATTTACAAGTGCGAGAAGATGGGTCTTAGTGATAGAGGTATCCAAAGACTGCTAGGTATTATGAGTTCTTTGAACTCGAATTTGACTTATAAGTCGGGGATATAATGCGGAAAAAGTCAGAAACGCGGAAGCAAAATTGTAATAGATAACGTTGTAGCTAGCGGAAAACATAGGCTTTGACACGAAATTGACAAAATGCAAGATTGGCGCCTCGAGCAGGCAAGCAGTATGCAAAATTATAAATATTCGAAAGATATAATATATTGATGTAACGCATGAGCTAGTCGGAATTGACACCATGCTTGAATTTACAATAATCATATGCGCACTGCCACCGCGCCGTCGGGGTGCGTCCCGGCGGGCAGTGGAGTGCACATGGATGACCACGCTAGTTTGGTTCCTCGGACGGCGGGGCGCGGCCGGGCTGGCCCCGCGCGCCGCCCGCGGGGCCCGGCCGGGGGCTGACCCCACGGGGGCTGGCCCCATGGGGGCTGACCCCGCGGGGGCTGGCCCCACGGGCGGGAGCGCGCGGGGCCGGCCCGCCGCCGCCCCGCTGCCCCGCCGCGCTGTCCCCACAGCGCGGGCTTACAGTAAGAATTTTACATAGCATAATGGAGTCATACAATAAATGCGTTGTTAACCTCTACAGAGGCTCTCATATTAATAAATAGTACTTATTCAAAACTTCTATATTCATAATAATTGGAACATTTCGATGTAAATTTCGTCGCAAAGGGAACAATATGAATATTTTATATAGAGTTTGAAAAACTTATAAATATAAAATATATTTGGAAAAAAAATACATATATTTAAAATAAATGAGTGTAATAGTATTAGATTTGAACAGAAAATGTGCGGTATCTTCTGAATATGAATGTTTTCTGTGTTGCGAGATCGTTTAGTATCAATGTTGCTGTTGTAAAAAATAAATTTAAGAAATTATTAAATTGTCTCCTTTGCGACCGTATTTGTCCCTAGCTTTTAGGTGTTAGGTTAGACTCGAGCACAGGGTATTGTGGTTCTATTTTAACGGAAGCGTTATTTGATAGCTCGATTAGTAAGAGATATACATCATCCGACTTAACTGATGGTTGTCTAATACTACCCCAATACCCGACTGTGTACAAATAGTTCCCAACTAAATCTGTCTTAAGGTGTTAGGATTTGACCGGGTTTAAAAAAAACTTGTGTTTTGGTCTTCGTTGTACTCTAGTGTTACTTTTAAATTGCTGTCAATAATAAGCGGAACCGGTAGTATTTTCCATGTATATTTTTAAATTTGAACGTTTATTTTAACTCGATAGCAACACAGTTATTTACTCTTAGTTAATAGTTACCAATTTTATATCAGTTTGCACTGTACTCAGTAAAATTACTGCAGTTACATTAAATACAGCATTGACTGTACAACGCTAAAATATTGTAAAGAGGTATATTTACATTTACTTGTTTGATTCATTAATAATTTAAGAGTCACGCTCTTGTTGGAGCTCTTGCCACTTTCACGATCTTCCATCAGGCTCTTAAAATGTTGATTACATCCTGATCCTAAATGTTCGATACTAAATCCAAAACAATTTCTTTCGTATGACAAAAGTTGGCGAGTATTGCCTAAATATATCTAATTAGTTTTTTATTACATATTTTTCGTTCTGCTATCAAGTGGTTAAAACTTTATACGTTGAATGTCTTGTCCTATTATTATTTTTTTTAATTTCCATTAATTGTCATTATTTTTTATTAAGTGACATGTGTTTTTGAGTTTGCACAGAATATGTTTTTTGTTTTAATATTTAAAATGTTACCGGTTCATGTAAAATGTATGTTTTATAAATACAGTAAGTGATTGTTGTAAAATTTGCATTTAGCCCGGTCGATGTTTCGTGTAGTAAGCTAAATTTTTTTTTACTATTTAGTGCTTCTGACATTTGCATATTGTAATCTGTATAAGACATTATTTTCAGGCATAATAATAATCGATTATTTGGGTATCGTGAAATAATTTGTATATAAAATATTCTAATTATTCTTTACACCGTAACAGTTTAAATATAATAAATTCAATGAATTAGCTGACCTTTGGCACGTTGGTTGCCGATGTAACCAGCGAAATATGGACATGACGTGTTTTCCACGCTGTCGACGGTGGTCTTATTCCTCTGAATACTCCTATGATAATAGTCGAGAAGAAAAAAAGACTAACAGCAGAAATCAAGTAAAAAGCCCTTGGCAGCATGGTGTTTTTTTTTAAATTAGGTGTCTATTATATTGGCTCTACAGATAGGGCATAAGTTGTTTATGCGCAGAATTTATATTTATTCAATAGCCTTTACACGCACTTTCATTCACGCGAGAAAGAAGATTCATTGCGCCTTTTTGTAATAGTTATCATTCCAAAATGGAGGACATCTGACTATGGTCAAAGATATAATTATAGAGTTATTCTTACATGTGTCTGTGGAATTAAAAATAAGTATTTGAAACATACGTGCAATCAAGCGCGACAAAGTGAATACAAGGAATAGTCAAATGAAATTCCACGATTGCGCGCGCTGTCTTTCCCGCGCTAAAACACGCGCGCTTCTTATCGCACGTGAACGAATGTGTGTTTAAAGGCAGTTAATGTATCGATTTACCGGTGTAAAGAATAATTCAGCTTTTGCTTTGATTTTTCAAACGAGGTGTTATACAAAATGTATTTTCGTGCGTCAAGCTTCTAATTGTAAATAGAGTCACTGTTACATCTTCCTTTATATGTACCACATAACTTGTTAAGTACTCATGTAATAAATGGTTAAATATACCATCGAAATAATGTGAAACTCATATTGGTGGTAGCTTATTTTTTTATTTATTTCATTCAGGTTACTAATGGGCCATATTATAAATACCGTGTAGACTAACATATATATGACTAATATTTAAATAATTATAAAATATATAAATCGTCTGTGTGGTCATGGCGCTGAGGACGGCAATCTGCAACAGTAGCGCCGATACACCAGCCCCTTCGGGGTTCTCATTCATGAAGGTGGGCGCATGTTGGTGGGGACCGGCCGACAAACGCCTTGAAACTCGCGTTGTGACTTGTCTCCAGCTGCATCATCCTCAATGTTAGATTACTCCTGGACTGTATCTAGTCGACAATGCCCTGCTCCTTAGTAACTTATGCTGATAGTACTGTAATTTTCAGAAAATAATTTTTTGAACAGCCTATTAAAAAGTTAGATTGTAAATGTCGTTTATGCGCGTGCCTCACTACCTTTCAGCCGCCAAGCAACTTATTTTGTAAGATGTTTTTCGGTTGTAAAGTGACAAATGGATGTAGAAATATAGAATAAGAGAAATGATAGTTTTATCCACCTCAATGGTAACGCATAATCACAGGAGTCGCATCATAAAGTTATGTCTGTAGTGCTGTCCATATATGCGACGGTTATTATACAATCAGGTGGACCGGGCAGTTTGTGATTCCAATCACATAAAAAAGCAACCATATAAAAAAAAAAGGTGAGCCATGGCGGTTCTCTGATACTGCTATGATATGCTTGAAGCGGGGAGTCGCTTGAGTGGCACATCACATCAAATTAGTAGTATTATGCTATCACATATCATAGTGATGCGCCGCCACCAAAAACGGTCTGATCTGAGTCTGATGTTTTACATAAAATTACTTGGCTGTTCACAAAATTATACAAGTCACTCGCTTTATAATAAACTGGATTAAAGCAAAAATTACAAGTATTGGAAAAGAAACTTTAATGCTTTCACGTTAGAGTAAATTATTCAATAACATAATTTTTGTAGTTATGTCATTTAAAGTTACTGGTGTATTCAAATTATTTCATTATTAAATTTCAGATTTTTTATTTTATATCGTTTTCATAGATAATAAATGCCAAACCTTATGAGTTTCCATTGTTTTGGTGTAACGTAAGATAACGTTAAAGTAACTACCTATTAAATAAAGTACCGAACTACCTCTGCATGCCTCCATAGTAGATAAACAGTTGAATAGATTTTGTTGTATAGCTACATTTTGACTTTACACTTTGATATATACCTATTATATTTTGTATGTTATATAAAACAGAGTAATTATAAGGGAAATAGGTTTTACATATAATAATAGTGCTATTCACGTATTGAAGTTGTATGCATGTTATTTTCCATTTCATGTAGAAGCCACTCAATCCGAATGGAATTGATTCTTAAACATTATAAACAATCTGACTAGATCGTGTGTTTTATTTACTGACCATCCTTTATTAACTTTAAGAAATGCCACAAGAGAGGTGAATTAAAAAAAATATTAGTAATATATTTTTTAGTGGATGGTAAGTGTTGTAAGAGTACATCACTAGCGTGATTATTGATTGTTGATACAACACTAGTGATAGATGTCATTAGTAGTAAGAATGGAAACTGATTGTAATGGCTACTCAATAAAGTATAATTAAATAAATAACAATGGTTTAAGTGAATAAGTAAGAACAACATAACATGGCGCTGCGTAATAAATAAAAAGATAAAATAAAGTAAATTCAGTGATTCGTCTGCAGAAAATACAAAAACAAGTAAGTTGCATCATCCATTGTTAGAACAAAGGAAAAAATGGAGGATAGTTTTATGGGCTTAAAACCCCCAGAAACTCTTCAAAAATTAGAGGCGGAGGAATTTACGAAATGGAAAACAAGATTCGAAATTTACCGGAAAGCGACTGGTATGAATAATAAACCGGGAGATATCCAAATAGCAATTATGTTACATTGCATGGGTGACTTAGGTATAGACATCCATAGTACTTTTGATTTAAATGAGGAACAAATTAATAACTATGAAGTGGTTATGAGAAAATTTGTTGACCATTTCATGCCATTGAGAAATGAAAGCGTATACTCTCATATATTTATGAACAGAAATCAAAATGAAAATGAGTCATTCGACTGCTACGTCACAGATTTAAAAAAACTGGCTCAGCAATGAAATTTCGGTGAACTAAGAGATAGAATGATTAAAGATAGAATAATAGCCGGAATAAAAGATACGAAATTAAGAAATAGATTATTAAGCGAAGGGGACATTGATCTAAATAAAACACTAAAAATTTGCAAAATAGCGGAAATTACAAATAAAAACATAAGACAAATGGAGAATCAGATAGGAAACAGCCAGGAAATAAATTTAATCAAGAAAAATATAAGAAGTAATAACTCATCAGGAAACTCATCATTTAACAAACAAGTATATAATAATAATCAAAATAAAATTTACCACAAAGGAAATTATCAAAACCAGAAAAACAGAAATATGACACAAAATAATCAAGAAAATTACAGTAACAGACATAAGATTAATTATAATTTTATATGTCAGCGGTGTGGATACAAACATGAAAGAAATAATTGTCCAGCATATGGGAAAACATGTTCAAATTGCAACAAAACAGGGCATTTTAAGAAGATGTGCTATTGCAGAGGAAAAATCAGAACTGTAATGGCAAGTCAAGAAGAAAAGAGTGATAGTGAAAAAAGTGTTAAATTGTTTTCAGTTGATGTTCACAGCGATGAGGCAAGCTGGTTTGAAATGGTACATTTTGTGCAACAAGGACAAAGTACAAAATTTAAATTGGACACTGGTGCACAATGTAATGTAATTTCATTGAAAATTTGTAATAATATGAAACTGTTTAAGTTTGAAAAAAGTAGTCTAACATTAACTAATTTTAATGGAGGAAAAATTCCTACTATTGGACAAATTGATTTAAAATGTAAACTTAATGGAAGGGAACAGATTGTTAATTTTCAAGTATGCTATGATAACTTTACACCAATTTTAGGGTTGCCAACTATTCAAAAATTTAATTTACTAAATAGAAATATTAGTATGGATAAAATTAATGTTGTAAAAGGGATATATGAATGGGAGTTATACAATAAATACAAAGATATATTTAAGGGTATAGGAGAAATTAAAGATTTCAAATACAAAATTGAATTGAAAGAAGGAGCGCAAGGTAAAATTGAACCGTGTAGACATGTTCCATTTAAATTAATGCAAAAGTTGAAAAATGAGTTAGATACATTGGAAAGTAGAAATATAATTTCAAAGATAGAAAAACCTACTACATTTGTTAGTTCATTAGTTATCACTACAAAACCTAATGGTTCTTTAAGAATTTGTTTAGATCCACAATATCTTAACTCTCAAATAAAACGTCAACAAATATTAATTCCTACATTAGATGAAATTGCTTCAAAGTTAAAGGGTAGTCACATATTTAGTACATTAGATGCAAATTCAGGTTTTTTTATGATTAAGCTTTCTGAGGACTCTAAGGAGCTCACTACATTCAATACTCCCTATGGCAGATATTTTTATAACAGATTACCGTTTGGTTTGTCATCTAGTCCAGAAGTATTTCATGGTGTGTTCAGTAAAATATTTGAGGATATACAAGGAGTAGAGATTTATATTGATGATTTACTTATTCACTCTGTAACAGAAAAAGAGCATGATCAAATTTTTGAAAAAGTACTTAAGAGAGCTCAGGAATTTGGTATTAAATTTAATATTAATAAATGTAATTTTAAAAAGTCTCATGTGAAATATTTAGGACATATTTTTACAGAAAAAGGTATAAAGGTAGATAAGGATAGAGTTAAGGCAATAGAAGAAATGGAAGTGCCAAAATCACAAACAGAATTATTAAGATTTTTAGGTGTAATCAATTATGTTTCAAGATTCATTCCGAATATGTCAGAATTAACAGCTCCATTGCGTAAATTAATTAAAAAACAAGTTCCATTTATATGGTCTGTTGATCAGCAAACTGCATATGATAAATTGAAAAAAATGTTAGTTGAACCACCAATATTGTCTTATTTTGATATTAATAAAAAGATTGTTTTAAGTGTGGATGCTTCTAAAGATGGTTTAGGTGCAGTTATCTTACAGGATAGAAAACCAATAGGATATAGTTCAAGGTCTATGACAGAAACTGAAAAGGCATATAGTCAAATTGAGAAAGAAAGTCTTGCTATTTTAAATGGTTGTAAGAAATTTCATCAGTATTTATTTGGGCAACAATTTGTGGTAGAATCTGACCATAAACCTTTAGTTTCTATTTTTTCAAAACCGTTAAATAAATGTCCTGCTCGATTACAAAGAATAAAAATGGCATTACAACCATATGATTTTGAAGTTCAATACAAACCGGGTAAGGAATTATTTTTAGCTGATCAATTGAGTAGATCCTACATTAAGGAAGAAAATAGTAATGATATGATAGATTCAGATATAAAAGCACATGTTGCTATGATAGTAGAAAGTAAAAGGATTACAGATGAGAAAATGAAAAAGTTAGTTGAAGAAACAGATAAGGACAGAGTACTTAATTGTGTTAGGAAATATATAAGAGAGGGTTGGCCTCATAATAAATGTAATATTGATAGTGATGCAAAAATTTATAATACTTATAAGGATGAGTTAAGTGAATGTGATGGTTTAGTATTTAAGGGTACGCAAATTGTAATACCTAAGACAATGAAACAGGAAGTTCTTGAAAAAATTCATTATTCACATTTAGGAATGGAAAAATGTAAGGCAATAGCTCGTAAGTCAGTATTTTGGCCGAATATGGGAAAAGAAATTGAAGATCTTATTCAAAATTGTGATACATGTAAAACTTTTCAAAATAGAAATTGTATAGAACCAATGATATGTAAAGAGATACCTAACAATCCATGGCAGATTGTAGCCACTGATATATTTTTTCTTTATAATAAACCTTATTTGCTTTTAGTAGATACATATAGTAAATTTGTTGAGATTCAGCAATTATCAAATTTATCAACAGAAAGTGTAATTGTGGGTATTAAAGAAATATTTTCTAGATATGGGATACCTAATATAGTATATTCTGATTCAGGTAGTCAGTTTACAAGTGAAGACTTTAAAATATTTAGTAAAAAATGGAATTTTGATCACAAGATCATAAGCCCAAAACATCACCAAGGAAATGGTCTTGCTGAAAGATATATACAAACTATTAAAAACATATTAAAAAAATTAATTTATGAGAAAAAAGATATACATTTAGGTTTGTTATTGTATAGGAATACACCTGTATCTCAAGATGGTACAACTCCAGCAGAAATGTTATTCAATAGAAGTATTAGGAATATATTACCATACATACATAATGATAATTTTGTTAAGAAAGATTTTACTAAGGAATTGAGGGAAAGACAGTATAAACAGAAAATGTATCAGGATAGGAGAAGTAGAAAATTAAATATATTAAATGAAAATGATTATGTAAAGATTAAAAATGAAAATTCTGCAGGTTGGTATAAAAGAGGAATAGTGATAGGGAAAGGTAAAGGACCAAGATCTTACATTGTAAAAAGAGAGGATGGTAGGATAATAACAAGAAATAGGAAGGATTTAAATAAATGTGGAAAATTTGAAGTAAATGATAGTTATAGTGATGTGAGTGTGAAAAATGATAATGATATGGAAAATGAAAAGGTTTCAATGTATAATGAAAATAATGTATCAATGAATCATAATGAGAATAATGTAATTGATGATGAAAGTAGTAATATAACTAATCATAATAATTTAAATGAAAATTGTTCTCGTTCTGGTAGATTAATAAGAAAACCTGTATCTGAAGATTTTATATATTATTAAAGTTTTGTTTTGTAAAAGAAAGGGGGATGTTGTAAGAGTACATCACTAGCGTGATTATTGATTGTTGATACAACACTAGTGATAGATGTCATTAGTAGTAAGAATGGAAACTGATTGTAATGGCTACTCAATAAAGTATAATTAAATAAATAACAATGGTTTAAGTGAATAAGTAAGAACAACATAACAGTAAGCACCCGCCTGCGCTAACGGTTTACGCTGGTGGGCACCAGTGGAGTATGATAGGATGAGCATGAAGTCAGCTCAGTTTGCCCATTGTAACAAATTCACAGGGAATTTATCAGGATGTTCTCCAGGGGGAATCGCGTGGAGGTCAACCTGACAGTACATTGCTAGCAATGGGGTCAATAGTCCACATTACAAACAATCCCCTTCCCCCTCTTGCTAATATTATAAACGAGAAAGTTTGTGAGTATGGATGGATGGATATTTGTTACTCTCACGCAAAAACTACCGAACTGATTTTGATAAAACTTTGTAGTAATAGAGCTTATACTAACACACATCAACATTACATCAGAATAACAGGCTAATTTTATGCGGATGAAGACGCCGGCACAGCTAGTTTATATCCGTGAAAGTTTTGTAATTCCGATCCCCGTTGGAATAGGACAGGAGATTAGGCATTTAGATTTCTTTTATTTCCTTTAAATAATTTTGTAGAACAACAATAACGTATACATATATTAAATTAACAGTACTAAATAGTTTCAATCTTGCATTGCCTTAATTTAAAATTTTCTAATTGTAATCTTTCAATTCAATTTTCCGTAATATTCGGTTATAGACTCATTTCTTAACGCACTAGCTTTAATGTCTACAGTTAATAACATTTGATTTGTAATGCTTTAAATAAATATGTTTGGATTTTACTCTTAGATGATTATAAAATTGTGCACCCGTTTGCGCATATGCAAGCGGAGCACCAGTGGAGGATGAGCATGAAGTCAGGTCAGCGTCGTGGCAAATTCACTATGAATTAACCACGATGTTCTCAAGGCGACACCGCGTGGAAGTCAACCTGACATGGTTACTGTTATACTATTTCTGGCAACGCACTATGTAATGTACTCTGGTAAATCATAGTGGTCAATTCCTGGTAGAGAAGCTACAAGGGGCGATATTTCATCCTCAATCAATTTGTCTTACCATTAGCGTATAGTTTCTGATGGATGGAGAGTCCTCCACTTTTTTATCCATTAGAAACTCTATCCATTCGAAACATGAATAATATGTATAATACTCTAAAAAATAAATTGTGTTATGCAATGTTGTGCGTAAAATTATAGAACAATAAATTCGTTCGAGTTATGTAAGTACATATACACAGTCAATGGTATTACAATATGGGAATATATTTAATTGTATATTAATTAAAATAAAAACATATGAATTCGGTAAATATCATTTATTACCATTTAGTTATCACTAATTAAGTATGTATTAATTTAACATAAACTGGCTTATTGAAAATCATGGCGGATTCACTACAGTGGGAAATAACGCTTGGTTATATACTATTAAAAACAATGATTTAATTAAAATACTTCTGTCGCTAACTACAGTAATGTAATTATAAACTTTTGTCGGCGTACAAACTGTATGTAAAGCAATTATATTATGCTAAAATATTTCCATATTGGTAATTCTTATACCTATTCAAAATCATATACAATCTCCTGAAAACACGAAAGATATTTCGGCACCTTCCACTCACCGTCGCATGTCGGATAATGAAAATTTAAACAAAGCTGTGAGCAATAACTAGAGGAAGCCAGCTAATATAAACCTACGGTACAATGCACTGGTGTCGCTTACACGTTTCCGTTTAAAAATTACAATCCTATGTCTTCCCGCGCACTCGTTTCACTGACTAGACGTGAAAAATTACGACATTACATCAATGCCTGCATTTTCACTCAGAAGAGCGGCGGCCATTTCGTTTATATTAATAATTATATGAAAAAATATACAAATCGTAGTACGGTAAAACTTATCATATAGATTTAACCATGAGAAATATTTACAAATGATTATTCCAATTATATTTTCACCATAGATATAATTTCCAGCAAGAAAATTGCATATTTCTTGACCACAAATTGTATAGTAATAATATAATGTGAATAGTAATGAGAAAGTATGAGTTATGCTATTGATTGATCAATTTATGACGGTCTGATTTCATTTTTATAACAATTTTGTGACATAATGTACAACAGATATAGTATGAAATTTCGATCCACTTTCATAGTAATATATTTATATTGCTCCAGATGACACTTTATTCAAATATGTAAATATAAATTTCACTTACAATACATCAAGTATATTATATAATATATTTAAACACATTAAAAAACATAATGATTTGTCTTTATATGTTTGTATATTTAATACAAAATTACCGAACGGGATGGTCGTATAACGTAAATTAAATCCTATATGAGTAAATGCAACAAATATACAAATTAGTACGTAATTAAACGCTAATTTGGTTTCACTCAATGTTAAATAAATATTGCGGGTTCAATTATTCAAACATACATTAATCTAATACCGAATACACTAAGAACCGACCCATTGCATATTTAAAGACATTGTAATAACTAATTTTTCTAATCATAGTTTAACAGTAATCAATACTGCGTTGTATTGTTTTAAAATTTCAAAGACATAATAATCATGCCAATGTTTTTAATTGACCATATATCAATCAATTGTTAGAGTTACATTTCCCAGTTTATTTTTGTATTGTTTTGGTCAAATTCAAGCAAGGGATCAAGGGATATCGTTCTTGTCTCTTCACTAAATTACGTTGATTGCCCATTAATAGGTTTTCTAGTAAATATTCTTGAGTTAACTGGTTTCTTAACACTAGCTTGGTTAGTAGGTTTCGCCGGCGTCGATTTAGGTCGTAAACTCGGTATCTGTGATACTCTTATGCCAATAGCAGATTTTTGTTTAGGCGCCGACGATACCTGGCTCTGTTTCGGTTGTCCTTCAAACGTAGAACTCCTGATTAACTTCGGAGTTTCAGTCTTGTCGCTTTCTATCCACACCCTCTTGTCAGGTTTCGTAGGTTGTTTCTTGTTCTGTTCTACTTTCTTCCACAAATTTGCTATTTTGCTCTCAACTTCCTTCGCTTTCGATGACTGTACGGAGTTAACACTAGACGTGCTGCCTTGTCTTGACGCACGAGATCCTAAAGTTACTGTTTTGCCACTCTCATTGCTTTGGAGACTGTGGTTTGACGGCGAATTCTTCATGAGTGGTTCTGACTGACGTTTTATGTTAGACACTTTACTCGGCTGCTTCGTTGGATTGCTTCGATTTGCTTGCGGCCGCGAGTAACGACTCAGCTGCGGTAACCTAGATGGTGACGTATTAGGGTTAGGTTTTGTCGGCGACGAAACTTTCGCTAATCGAGGTACGTTCTTCTTATCGGGCTTAGGCAGATCTTCAGGTGGAACAGTGCTTTCCTCTTTTGTAAATGTACCTTGTCTTTCTAATGGCAATGGTTTAGTAGCAACGAGAGGTACAGATATCGGTTTTTGTGGAGCTGTTTTGGAAGGAGACTTGTTAATAAGAGACTTTTTGGGAGACGTATTAGCACTGGGTGTTTTGGAAGAGGTTGGAGTTTTGTTTGGAGTTTTGGCAGTCATTAGAGGTTTAGCTAGGTTCGTAGAGCCTTTTGCGGAAGGCGTCGTCGTTTTTGTTGTGCTTTTACTAGGAGGTGTCGATGGTTTCTTAGCCGTAGACACGTTTCTTCTATACGGCGATACATACATAGCTTTCTTCCTACCTCTGACAACTTTAGGAGATTCTGGCTCCTTTTCGAGCGAGTCATTGCTGTCTAAACTCTCGTCACGGCGTGACGGTTTAATTATCTTGGGTTTTGGTCGAGACATTGGTGTTTCTGTATCTGATTCAGACTGTACCCTATCTTCAGAATTACTATCCCCTTCGTAGCTCGCGAAGTCACTACTACTTGGGTTTTGACTCTTGTCACTTTGCATTTGTAAAGTGCGTCTATAAGATGCAGTCATCTCTATGTTTTTGAGATTGTTCACGACACACATATCGACTGCTGATGGACTTTCAATAACGGGTAAGTAGTTCCTGAAACTCCTTGTGTACGTTTGCATTTGTGTGGAATTCAATTCAAAGTCGTCTTCATTGTGTCCGCTGTCAGCATCTCTGGAGAATACATCGTCGTCTCTGTGCTTATCATCAAGTATCTGCTGATGATTCATTTCATTAGACGACAAACTGTCATATCCCGTGGTTGTTTCAACATTTTCGAAGTTTGCATCTTTCGTGACGAATGTCGGCGACGGTGGTATGTCCTCGCTCAAAGTCCGAGTTCGGAATCTTTCAGTGTCCTCTATACGTTTCTGTTTCATTGTCTTTTTTGCTGCTAGACGCTGTTTCAGATTCTCTATACTGGAATCTACTTTGATTTGAGATGACTCCTGGGCCAAAATATTATGTATGTCAACGGTTTGTGTTTGATACCTAGCTCTGTCCTCTAACCTTCTTTGTTTGGCACTGAGTTTCCTCTTACATTTCGAATCTGAAGTGGCAGTATAGTACTCGTCAGAGGGGCCGCTTGCATCACTCTCCGACTTAGTCCAGGTCACAAATTCTTCCTCTATTTCTGGAACAATTTCGTTCTCTGTTACGCTATCAATGATTGTGTATGTTTGATATCTATCTTTAGATACAACCCTTTTTTCTTTTGGTGTTAAATATTTAGAGTTTCTTTGTCGCTTTGGCGTAGATTCCACACTACTTATATCGGATGGTATTGGGGTGCAATTTTCGGAGCCTGAAGGAATGTCGGTTACAACATTTAAAGTGTTAGAGACGCAATCATCTAGAACTTCTTGTGCGGTGGTTTGGTCTATTTCTAATGTAGACTCTGCCATTTCATCAAACAAAGATGGAGGATTAACCTTATCCAGGTCTTGGAAGACAGTTGTGAAGTTATGGTAAAGCGGGAAGTCTTGTATTGGCTGTTTGAAATCAAACACTACAGGAGTTTTTTCTTTAACCTCTGCCACTTCCGAGACTATACTTGATACCGAGATCATACTGCTTTCCATATCGAGGTTCTCCATCTCCGAGGGAGGTTTTACATTATCTAAGAAACTAATAGGGTTGCTGTCTAAATGCTCCGAGCTACCAAGATTGAAAGAATTGCTCAGGGCTCGTTTCACCATTAGAGCGACCGGCAGAGATTTCTTGCGACTGCGTTGCGATTTTTTAGATACTTGACCGGAACACTCGTCCCATTGACCCGAGACACTCAGGGATAACAAGCTGCCTAAATCAGAAGGCGGCTTTACATTGTCCAAGTCGAGAGATGTTAGAGATGTGATGCTATTTTCCATAACATACTGCGAACTCTTTAGTTGAGCGGCTAATCTGGAAGCTTCCTTTTCGATGGCGGCAGATATTATCGAGTCGAATCTGTGTTCCCCGTCATCCGTTAAAGAGGTAAAACTCGGCTCGAGGCCGTTGTGTAGTAACATGACATCGCCATCTTTTTCTTCGGTCCTGAGTCGTCGCATCTCGGTGTTCTCACCGTCCAGCTTATTCGTTAAATCCGGACGGGAGAACGACATGTTGCCTTCGCTCTTCTCGAGGAGATCCGGAAGGGCCATCCCGGCATCGACGACCTCGCTCCTGATCGACGAAACCATGTGGACGGACCCGCTGATGGTGGGGAACGTGACGTCGTCCGGGCAGGTGTTGTCGTTCCAGGTGTCCGCGGTCCGGCCGGACGGCTCGCCGCGCCGGACGTCCGGGCGGCCCGGCCGCGGCGGCGAGCCCGCGTCCGACAGCGAGCCGTCGCCGACGTCCGCGTACGACTCGTTGGACACGTCCAGGTCGTATCTCCCGTCCGACTCGCCGGTCGTGTCCGCGGCTGCGAGGACGAGGCACTCGTTCGAACCGTCGGCTGCGAACGTCCTCACCGAGTCTAAAGTCGTGTCCGCATCCGCTATTTGAGCGTCCGTGTCTGCGATGGGTACGTCGGCGTGTGGCGTGGGTACGTCGGCGCGTGGCGTGGGTACGTCGGCGCGTGGCGTGTGTGGGTCGGCGCGTGGCGCGGATCCGTGGTGCGGTGGCGGGGGGTCACACCCAGTGGGCGTGCTTGGCGCGGTGCCTGCGCGCCCGCCTGCGGCCGCGCTCGCCGCAGACGGCGCCGGGACGTTTTTTGACTGCTCCCGCGCCTCCCCCCTCGCCTCCCTCGCCTCCCCCCTCGCGTCCCTGCCCTCCCCCGCGCCGCGCGCGATGGCCTCCTCGAGTATGGCTCGGTCGCGCGAGTACTCGTCCCCCTGCATGCGTTCGAGCGCGCCCCCCTGCCGCCGTCGCGTCGTGTCGCGTTTCCGCTCGTCGCGACGACGGTGCGCGCGCGACATCCCCATACGAACGCTCCGCTCGAACACCTCCATGTCCGTGGAACCGAAGGAATCGTTGCTGAGCGACGACAGTGAACTGCTGCGGTCGGGCAGACTGGCCGCCGGGGGAGATGCGTTCATACCGATCAGGTCCCGTTCGAGTTTCTTCATCTTACTCGACGGCTTCAAGTTGTACACCCCGGAAGCGAGGTTCTCTCGAACTCCGGGTCCTTGATCTTGGGACGGTGCTGGGGGATCTTGTCGCTTCGGTCCAGAGATTTGTGGTGTCGCCCGTGCCGTATCGATTCCGCTGGTCGTTCTACTGAATGTGCCTTGCCCCTACTATTGTCTAGGGTGGTCGCTCTCGGGTTGACGGTTGATAGACCGGCTTTGACTGTTTCTTCGAATATTTCCCTGTCAGTGGAGCCGAATGAGTCCAAGCTGAGGGAGCTCTGAGAATCGTTTCTCAGCAAGTTTGTGGCGATGGGCAACTTTGATTTCTCCGATGAATTTCCTTGTATTTTGATTGGTAGAGAACTTTCATGATTTCGGCCTGAAAAATAATAATTTGAATGGTTATTATAATTAATACACACAGCAGTAAACAAATAGCCCAGTAGTAATCATATCAATATGAGAATGTGGACAAATTTAGCATCATTTTCTGAATTTAGCACTTTCACATTTTAACGGATAGCGTCAGCATACAATTAGTGTAGGCGGAAATACTTTTAAACCCTGTATAAATAAATATAAAAATAACTAGTTGGTGAACGTACCGGGCGCGGGCGGTGGTCGTGGCGGCGGTTGAGCTGCGGCAGCCGGCTTGGGCGGCAGCGGTGGTGGACTGTGGACAGCAACGCTTTTAAACTCACCGTACACTCTATTCATTCACAGCATTAGGTCATAACTATAGTTGAGCGGTACTTAATGAAATTTGAAATGAAACAGATTATATCACAAGGTCGGAATAAAAATATTTTTATAAAAAAATCTGACGAAGGAAGGAAACGGAAAATGATCAGCTTATGCTAATGACGTATTTAATAATAATAATAATAATCTCATGACTCACACAGAGCTATCTAGACCCAAGTTAACCTAGCTAATGCTTGTGTTATGGGTACTAGACAACTAATACAAATACATTGATTTTTTTTTCGTAAATCATACATAGAAAACACTCAGACAGATACAAACAATTATAATAATGAATACAAATGTTTGCACAGTGCGGAATCGAACCCGCAAGAAAGAAGTAAGGCGGTGTGCTAAACCGCTAGACCACCGACCACCAACTAATAGATTTGCTGTACGTATTTAATAGGCAATGAGGAATGAAACTTCTTACCTGTCCCGAACAGTTCTGGTGTGTTCATGTGACAACTTGACAGTTTCAGTGGACGAACGCAGATACGGCGGCAGAGATCGCTGCAACAATATAACACACACAGTGTGAACTCGTTTAAAAAAAAAATCTGTAGAGCTCACACAGGGCCATCTAGTCCCAAGCTAAATAGAGCTTGTGTTATGGGTACTAGACAACTGATACAAATACATAGATTGAGTTCATCACCATTTTCTGCGGAATGCTACTGTGGATTAATAACCCTATTGCTAGCAATGTATTATCTCAGGTTGTACCTCCACACGGTTCCCCCTGGAAACCATCCAGATAAATTATTGGTGAATTTGTCACGTTGTACTAACTGTCCTGACATCATGCTCATCTTATCATCCTCCACTGGTGCCCCGCCAGCGTAAACCGTTAGCGTAGGCGGATGCACCATTCCATTATCATCCAACAAAAAACTTACAGCTAACTGTTGAACATAGTTTATAATAATAATGTAATATACCCCTGGACAATTCACACAGCGCCATCTAGTCCCAAGCCAAGCAGAGCTTGTGTTATATACAACTAATATAAATACAGAGCTATTTTTTTGTAAATACATAATTAGTATACATAGAAAAGCACGAAAATGCACGACAAGTATCTGCAGATTCTGCCAAACTGAAGAGGAAACGCCGCTACACATCCTATGTGGTTGTAGCCCACTCATGCATAAACGAAATATCTCCTTTGGAAAGTTTACACTCTTTCCCGAGGAGATAAAAACGATCGCTCCTAAGAATATCCTTCAATTCTTGTCCCTGACGGTCTAGGTAGCGAACTCTGAAAAGGGCGAGCACAATAGATCTATGTAGGTACGCAGTGCTACAGGTGCTACACATCTGACAATAGCCCAAACAACCCAATAAAAATAAAAAATACATAGAAAACGTCCAGACTGATACAAACAATCATATTTATGAATACAAATGTTAATATGCGACCACTAACTCTACAAGCAGATCATGTACTTACGTATACATCGTCTCTGTCGTACATATTGCTGGAGGAGATGTCCGACGGTGGACCCTTGTTTTTCACCACCTGCACCAAATAAATGAGTATATAACTTGCTTAATTCACCTATAGTCGCTATTTTTTTATAATAATAATATTTTATTTTATTATTAGGTTTTATAGCTCATTTTATTAGTATTACAGTTTTATTATATAGCACTTACAATAATAATAATAATAATAATAATAAAACTCTTTATTGTGCATAAAAGAAACAAATAATTACAAAAAGGAAATAAAAAAAAAAGAAGGATATGCAAACAAAAGGCGGCCTTATCGCTTAAAGCAATCTCTTACAGACAACCTGGGAGATAGAAGAATTGAGTAAGGGGAAGGTAGGTGGCGCACTATAAAAAGTTAGATAATATATGAATACTAAACATACATACATACAAATACCATTAATATACATATATATATATATATATACATATAAATAGAATACATATACATAAATAGAATATATAATTATTATCTGATTACACTAATAATGAGTGCGTAGCGATTTCTATGTTGATTGTCGCATGCCTCTTACTTGTTACACTGTAATTATTTATATAAAAAAAGCATCTATTAAAAAGAGCAACACACAAGTTTCTTGCTCATTCTTCTTGTGATGAATCTGCATTCCGAATGAGTGGTAGAATCAAAATATGACTATTCAAAAGTGCTTGTAATGAGTTTATTTGAATAAAGATTATTTCTATTTCTATTTCTATTAGAGTTAATATTAGATAGTACAGACACACATTACACAGACAAAAATAAAATCACACATAATATCTCAGAAACAAACTTTATATAGCGTATGTTGCCAGCTTTTTGAGATTCTTAGTGTTGGACACTATCGTTTTGAATAGTCATCACTTATTTTTTTTTAATCTACCATACATTCGGAAAACATCATCACAAGAAGAATGCGTATTGCTCTTTTAAATAATTTTGTTGTTAACTTTACAGTTTTAATTTGAAAATTGTGAATTAAAACTATCAACTAGCACTGATTCATTAGTAGTTAAAATATTACATACACAACTAATTATTAGTGTGTAGTAGATGACTACTACTAATTATAGAGCAGTCCCTACAAGCAGCGCTCGTTCACGAGTATGACGGATATAGTATGATATACGGATATAGATAATGAAAAGCAGGGATGTTATGGATATGAAATTTCGGATACGGATATGTTTCGGATATAGGAATGGTTATTATACCGGATACGGATACGGATGCGGATATGAAAATATTTCGGATTATCCGTTATTTTCGGATATTTTCAGTTATGGATATTATTTTTTTAAGGAATTTCAAAAGTAAAATACAAATAGCTAATAAAATGGTTACATAACGTGTCTCAATTAGGCTCAGCTCCTATCCGATATTATCCGAAACTTTTATTTCGGATTCGGTTACGGTTACGAATATTTTATTATATCGGATATCCGATAGTTTCGGTTACGGTTACGGAGCTCCTTAACATCCCTAATGAAAAAAACCATTTACCTTCGCGATGCCTTTCTGTATACACTCCTCAAGCAGATCTCCCGCGTCGCTCAAGTTGGAACTGTCTGACGAATCGTTGGCGGGTTGTATGGTAGTATGTATGGCTTGGGACTGCATGGTTTGAAGGGGTTGTATGGGCGGTTGCATGGGTGTAGAGTCTATAGACAACACGGATAGGTTTGAGTTGCTGCCGGCCTTCGACAAGATGGCGGGCGTGTCCTCCGTGAAGTAGACTCGACACACGTCACTGGGTGTTTGCGTGCCTGGAATTAAATATAAATTATAACATTATTTGCAAATAAATGACAGCCTCGGTGGTTTAGTGGTTTAGCAAATCGATTTAATTCCGATAGCCGCGGGTTCGATTCTATGTACGGTAAAAACATTTTTATTCATGAGTATGATTGTGTCGGTCTGGGTGTTTTTTACATATATTATGCATGCATTTACAAGCGTTGCTATCCATAACACACGCGTTGCTTAGCTTGGGACTACATGCGAAGTATGAATTGTACAAAAAAAGAATTAATAACGAATTAACTGAGAAATGGACATGTTATATCAGTTGTCTAGTACTTATAACACAAGTTCTGCTAAGCTTAATAATTATAATTAATAAAACATTACATCAACGAATTAATGAAAAAAGGCCATGTGGTTAATTTATATGCATATAGGTCGAAGTGCGAGCGAAAATTATACCTGGAATCTCTCGACAATCTTCTATTATATAAGACTTTTGCCTATCTAGAACTGCAGTGAGTTCTATACCAGAACGTATATCTAAAGCTACACTAGCAGTCTCCGACCAGATTTGTCTGGTTAGGAAGAACATGAGCGATGAAGGTGAGTATTGACGTCGGCAAAGAGGCACTTTAAACCTACACCCGGGTCACACGTTCCGAATAAATATTTTGATTTGATCTAATTACCTTTTAGTGCATTAGAGTTGTCAATTGCGTTTGGCCGCGGTTGTATGTGAACTCTGAAAAAAAAATACAAAACTATATATTTTATTTATTATATATATATATATTAAAAGATCTATTTCAAAACTAACCATGTATTCTTTCATAAAAAATAAACTTTTAGTTAGAAGTGACTGTGTAACAAGTACTTGTGTAATCCACATTACTAAGAACGAACAGCCTAAGGGGTCCCCTATAGTCCGGGGTACCTTGTAATCGGACAAATTACAGGTCCAGTGATAAGGTTCTATGTTATATATGTGGAGGTCCACCTGACATGGTAAATTGATAGCAAGGTTAGTAATCCACATTACTAAGAACAATAAAATAAACAATACCTACTTCTAAATGAATTTTCAGTTAGGGACACAGATAACATAATATGACATAGTTAGGGATATCAACACAAGAGCAAACCTAATCATAAAAATATAAAGAACACACATAAAGATTGAACGAAATCGTTTGAATTTGGTCTGAAACTTAATATTGATCAATTCATCTATACATATAAATAACATTAGAGTGTCTGTTTGTAATATTGAAATAACCGTTTTTTACTACATGCGTATGAATATACATAAATACGGTACATACACCAAAATAACATTTTATACAATTTTTATACATAAATACGGTACATACACCAAAATAACATTTTATACAATTTTTGACTGTCTGTCTGTTTGTACCGGCTAATCTCTGAAATAGCTGGACCGATTTTGACGGCACTTTTTTTTAACAGGTGTTGATGTAATAAGGAGTAACTTAGGCTATTTATTTTTTAGAAAAATTCTATAATTAACTTTTTTGTTAAATTTCACGCGAACGAAGTCGAAAAAACTAATAGAAATAAATACCCTGAAAAATAGTGTGTTAGAGGAAATTAATTATAAATATAATGGATTTTATAAATAAAAATAATGTTTGTTAAAAAAAACTTAATAAGCACTTTACAAGCTACAGAATTCGAGCTAAAATAAGTCGGTGGAACTCATTGCGATCTCACAGAATTGTTATTATGACAGACAGCAAAAGTGCATTGCAGCATGTGACTCGATGCACCTCTGGTTACAGAGGAGTATCGAAGGCTTATGCTGTGCTTAAACAAATCAAAGAGATTAAAAACAGTGGAGTGGATCTCAGATTGCAATGGGTTCCTTTTTTCATTCTACATACATTTAAAATAAAATGTCATGATATGTGGCGAGAATATTTCAATAAAAGATCAACGGAAAAGGGCATATGGTACAGAACTATGCAAAGTGAACCCCTCGTATCCCATGGTTCCAAAACATTAACCTTAGCTCATTCCAAACACAGTATTAAAACTCATCAGTAAGAAGAGATGTTTGCTCATTCCGAAACTTCCGTCATGCTCTTAAAAGAGAAAAAAAAAAAAAAAAAAGGTGTTGATGATATCTTAGGCTATTTATTTTTTTATCATATTTTAATATGAAATAATATCCGTAAATTAATGTTTGAAAGCACTTTTAAAAAAATATTCCAAAAAATATACGGAAAGGTCAGTCGTTTTGCTCTTAAAGAGAGATATATTTTATCATATTTTAAATAAACATTGGAAGACATTAAAATTCAACAATATCAAAATACTAGCTAAAATAAACATGGAAGACCCAATAATATCAAAATACTAACTTCGTCTGCATCACACTTGACATTTATCATTACACTTCGCCCAATCCACATATCTTTTTAAACTATAACCTATGTGTTATTCTAATGTATAAGCTATATTACTGTAGTTTCATAAAAATCCGTTCGGTAGTTTTTGCGTGAAAGAGTAACAAACATCCATCCGTCCGTCCGTACTCACAAACTTTCACATTTATAATATTAATAAGAATTAATGTATTTATTGTGAACTGATAAAAATACACTCAAGTTGTCTCGGTGTGTAATATGTTTGATATTTGTTACCTGTCACCCTGCGAGCTGATATCCAGTTGATCTGTGATGATTCTATTGTTCTCCCGACGTGTCATACCAGGCAGCTGTATTGATTGCTGGAAAGAGATAACAATATTACATGTATTTTTGTGATAAATATTGTAATAATGTCTATTAGAAGATAAATGTTTGATACTCTAAAACAGATATATATATACATATACATAAACAGATCGTTGATCATTTTTATATTATTTATTAAAATACAAGCTTCTACTCGCGGCTTCGCTCGCATAAGTTCATTACGGGCTGCTATATGATGCTAAAGTAGCATAGTGTTGAGATTTTATTGTTGTTTTTTTTAAAAAGTGTTTTTTTTTAATAAAAAGTATCCTATGTTCATTCTAATATTTTCAAGAACGTGTGTACAAAATTTTATGATGATCTGTTCAGTAGTTTTTGCGTGAAAGCGTAACAAACATCCTTATTTCCACTTTTATAATATTGGTAAGGATAAGGATTTCAATAAATATCACATTACATACCAACTATGCACACCTCAAACATCTAATCTGAAAATTTAAATCTGTAACGGCTGGACCCATTTCCATTGCTGAGCCTTTTACTCGCAGATAGCTAATGTTATAAGGAATAATTTACTTTAGAAATTTTATTTATTTTAATAAATTTGTAAATTCATAACTCCGATATAAAAAGAAAGATACACTGTACTCACAAGTTGGTCACAATTTTTTTTGAGTTTTTGGATTAGCTTTTTATCTCAATAGACAAAAGTAAGATCTCTGGATACGAAAGATATATGTTAAAACTAATATCTTTTTCTTTATCAATACAGTCATAGAGCACGTAGCGAAAATAGAGTAACTAATCGAATGATCGGTAAGTGAAGCCATAATGTGGTCAACATTAGGTGCTTTTACACGACACGTTTTTTCACGAGCAATCAAGAGTACGTGCGATTTAGCGCTGGAAAGCCAGGGCGCGCAATCCTGTGATCAGGGGCGGATCTACCTAAGGGCTTTTTGAGCTGTAGCTCAGAGCCCTGAGGGTACAAAGGGACCCCAGTCCCCACTGAAACGATATTTAGAATATAAAAAAATATCTAGAATGTTAAAAAACCTATCATAAGGTTGGGAACCCTGAGATCAGTCAACCCTTGCAAGTGCGCGTCTATGGAAAGGAACGGGGGATTTCTGGTCGCTTGTTTTTGGTCGGTGTATTTTTTTAGTTGAGTAATATAATTAGGTTCGGTAGGTACGCCCCTAAGTAGATTTAGCCCAGGGCCCCACAAATTCACGATCCGCCCCTGCCTGTGATCATTATACTATGTGTTGTATCTCTTTAGCGTGTATATTTCATGTCATTTAACATTCTGATTTATATCTTAATTTTTTTATTCCAATGCTTTATAAATTATCAATAACTCTATTATTACTTCCTTTGTTCCATAGTCAGATGTCCGCCATTTGAAATATAAGATAGAGTTTACACTGTACTTAAATCTAATTATGAGACGTAAACAAATGGAAGGCTGCCGAGTGTTGACGGAAATATTACAAGTGTGGGCATAGTGTAAAGACAGCTAATGGATATAGCAGGTGCACTAGTGCAGCCTAGTGGGGCTCATAGATAAAATGTTACTTAATAAAAGTAATTCTACTCATTCATTCATTAATTCACTCACCGCCGGCTCGTCGTCGATGGTGAGGCTGCTGAGCGAGGTGGCCGCGGAGAAGAGTGCGGGCGTGTGCTCCACCACGAACTGTGACACGCGCTCCTCGAACACGGAGCCCGGCCCCGCCCCCGCCTCCCCCGCAGCCTCCGTCGCCTCCGTCGCCTGCGACGACTGCGCCCCCGCTCGCGAACGATCTGCTCATCGTACATTTCCTTACATCATCGTCACCAACAGAAAAAAATTATAAATCTTTAAAGTCGACTAGAATGGTTTTTTTTATGGATGATAATGGAATGGAGCGTGCGCCTGCGCTAACATGCTATTTTCCCATACAAAATGTTCCTAACCTGTCAAACAGGGTTCGTTCAGATATTTATTGCTTTACTAAACTTCAAAAAACTCATGACATATTATTTAATTCTGAAGCGGAACGGAGTTTGCTGGCTCAGCTAGTTGAATATAGAAATGACTTCATAATCATAAACTCATTTCAAAATAAGAGCTAAGTTTCTTATCAGTACTTATCTGAACGCACTCAACTAACGGTAGATTTTGCTTAAAGATATTTTGATTTGAAGTTCATTTCATCACTTAATGCATTTATATTATTTTGTTTCATTTCGTGAGTATTAGAATGTGTGCTACTTGGAGTGTTACGACCTTCCCCATTGGGGGAAAGGGGAACATGGTACTAGCAATGTACCATGTCAGGTTGACCTCAACTAGAAACCATCGTGATAAATTCCTGGTGAGCTTGTCACGATGGGCTGACCTGACCTCATCTTATCATCTTTCACTGGTGCCCCGCCAGCGTAAACCGTTAGCACAGGCGGGTGCACCATTCCATTATCATCCAAAAAAGACCTTACCCACTAGTTGATCAAACTCCGACCGTTATCGGCTTTACACACATATTGCCAAACTTGTTTCTCTCTAAAAAGCACCATCAGGCAATTAATAGGGTTTGGATTTAGTTTGGATCCCTAGTTGACAATTCAGCGACCAGACTACGAATTATACAAAATAAATGTATTTAATAACTACATAGCCATGACACCACTCATACGTGACCATTTATTTATTTAAACTTTAATGAAATAGTAGCCTATTGTACAAAATTTTAATGCTTATAGCATTCTCTACCCGCCAACCTGGAGTGCAGAGATACTCGGCAATTCCTGAGGACTGAGTTTTTATGCTTCGTATCCAGTAATTTCATTGTCTCATATCATCATTTGACAACCTCGGTGGTCTAGTGGTTTAGCATACCGCTTTACGTCCGATGGTCGCGGGTTCGATTCCTCGCACGGCACAAACATTTGTATTCATGAGTATGATTGTTTGTACCGGTCTGGGTGTTTTCTATGTATAATATATATATTTACAAAAAAAAATTATGTATTTGTATCAGTTGTCTAGTACCCATAACACAAGTTTTAGCTAGCTTAACGTGGGCCTAGATGACGCTATGTGAATTTTCCTTAGATTATTATTATTATTATCATACAATATAACCAACACATACATAGCTTACAAAGCGAACAGACAACTTTACTAAGTTAATATTTTTTTATCATTTTAACTTTACTAAGTCTACCTCTGTTCATTGAACACTAAAATTTTTTAATAAACGAGTAAGCGCGCATTTGTTTATATAAATTCTCGATGATCATTAATGAATGTAGTGTAGTATTTAGAAACTGAATAGAATTGATCATTAATATAATGAGTCAACAATACTGAGTCACGTAACAAAAGGTAATTATACGTAACAAACGTACAAGAACCGGAAAATAGTAGAAAAACAATTCTAATTTGTTTTGCATAGATGTCAATGTACCCCAGTGACCATAATACGTAAATTCAAGATAGTATTGTAGTCTTCTCTCAGTAAGTTGTATGAACAGTTATAAAATTGGTTTTAATATATATAATAATAATAATAATAATAAAGCCTTTATTCAGATATTTGTTATTTACATTTTACATTTTGATTTTTAATATGACTTGTAGTAATTGCATCAGAAACTACTAGATGGGTAAGTCAGCTAAAGGTCGTAAAGCTTCCCCTTTAGCTGCCTGTGATGTATGCCAATATACTCCACCAAAGTATTTATAAGAAAATGTTTATATCTATATAATTTATTAAATGAAATCATCAAATTGACTGCTATGTATAATGTCACTTATGGGACACAGTCACCTAGATACATCAAAATAATAATTGCATTTAATAATGTCTAGTAAGACAAATTCAATATTGTCTACTAAGCACTGCTGTGTCTAAAACTGTGTCACCCCACCTTACATTTTCCTATTGTTATTTAGTATATAAGATCATTATTTCTGTGTACACATTGTCAGTTTATCATCATCTGTAATATACATCGTCTCGACCAACAACATCTTATTATTCACCCGCAACATCACTTAATCCATCATATCTCTTATATTACACTAGCTGTCCCGGCAAACATTGTTTTGCCTTAAAATAAAAAAAAAATGAAGGGTGGACTACCCCTAACATTTAGGGGGATGAAAAATAGATGTTGGCCGATTCACAGACCTACTCAATACGCTCACAAAATTTCATGAGAATCGGTCAAGCCGTTTCGGAGAAGTATGGGAACGAAAACTGTAACACGAGAATTTTGTATATAAGATTATGTGTATACCTAATGTAAGTTCTAAATATTACTGCATTATAAAAGTAATACTACATTTTATTTTAAAATATTATATTAAACATTTCGTATATTTTTATGCTTTATTGGATGACATACAGCTGACGTATATCAACCGTCATCTTTGGATATACATAAATAGCAATAAGGTCCTCACATCATGTGACCCGTTGCCCTACGGATTGATGACTTAGTCCCCAAGTTATCATGCAGTATAATCACCATTGACCCTTCTGAGACACAACTAAAGCAAGTTGTTGAACGGCAGAAATAGGCGTTAAAGATTTATAGATTTTTTAGTAGTATATAACAATATTAATCTGGAAAAATTAAAATCGTTTAGACGAGAGTTAGCGCACGCAGCCGCATATGCACTGAGCGCCACTGTTTTTTTTTCCGGACTAGTTTAATGCTATCAGCCGCAGCTGGTCTTTACAGCTTCACCGAACGATTTGGGGGCAAGTTGAGATGGAAGAAACACATGGAAGAACTTATGGAGTGGCTGAAGGCCAACTCCTTACGGAAAGTAACTTTAGTCTCAAACCTCGTCTCAGGCCTTTTTAATTTCTATCCCCGTTTAATTGGACTGGGGATTGACCGTTTTTATAAGTTAGTAGCTGTGCCCGCGACTTCGTTCGGGTGAAATATCTAACCCAAAAAAGTTAAAGAAAAAAGTGTCGTTTACTTATATTTATTAACAGCTCAAAAAATAAGTTTCAAGCTTCTAAAATGACGATACCTCAATACAATTATTCATCTCTTCTTTCAATCCCTTACAACCCTTTTTTCGCTTGAAAAAGTAGCCTATGTCCTTTCTCAGTATCTATACTATCTGTGTACCAAATTTCATTTATATCGGTTCAGTAGTTTTGACGTGAAAGCGAGACAGACAGACAGACAGAGCTACTTTCGCATTTATAATATCAGTAAGGATTAATTCAAATTACAAATTAAAGTGAACGAAACTGAGTACTTCACTTTGTAAACTATTTAATAATAATAATAATTATTATTATTATAATAATAATAATCTCAGGACAATTCACACAGCGCCATCTAGACCCAAGTTAAGCTAGCTAAAGCTTGTGTTATGGGTACTAGATAACTAATACATATACATAGATATTTTTTTTTTGTAAATACATACTTATTATACATAGAAAACACCCAGACCGATACAAACAATCATACTCATGAATACAAAATGTTTGTGCCTTGTGAGGAATCGAACCCGCGACCATCGATCGTAAAGCGGTGTGCTAACCGCTATACCACCGAGGTCGTCAATTTAATAATATAAGAAACTGTCAGTGTGTAAGATGATATAGCAGGATAGGGAGTGAATAACGAGACGACTGGGATGACGAACAGGGATGAATGGAAGAGAAAAACCTATTACGCCGACAACAAATATATGGGATAAAGAAGATGATGATATAACTGGAGACATACCTGGTGTGAGGTTCGCAAGGCTCGGCGGTGAGGCGGGCACGCTCTGTCCTGGTGAGTCCGGAATTTCGCTCGGGGAGATACACCCAGATGGCAGCCGACTGAAAAAACAAACAAAAAATATACTTTATTTGCGGCCTCGGTAGTACATTAAGGTAGTTTTCAGGTACAATTTAAAAAATATATTAGCACTCTGAACTTCTTCACTATATCTTAAATCTATATATACATATATAACTCAAAGGTGACTGACATAGTGATCTATCAACGCACAGCCCAAACCATTGGACGGATCGGGCTGAAATTTGGCATGCAGGTAATGTTATGACGTAGGCATCCGCTAAGAAAGGATTTATATTAATTCTACCCCCAAGGGGATTAATAGGGGATGAAAGTTTGTATGAAACTTTGTCAATTTTAAACCGATCGGACTGAGACTTTGCATGCATAAAGCTATTATGAGGTAGGCATCCCCTAAGAAAGGATTTTGATCAATTCCACCCCTAAGGGGATAAATTAACGCGAGCGAAGCCGCGGGCAAAAGCTAGTATAAATATAAAATTCTCGTGTCACAATGTTACTTACCATACTCCTCCGAAACGGTTTGATGGATTTTTATGAAATTTTATAAGTATATTCAGTAGGTCTGCGAATTGCTACTATCTACTTTTCATATCCCTAAGTAATAAGGGTTGTCCAAACCTTAACACTTATTTTTTTGGACGACATTTTTATTTTTTTATGATGTGACATTACAATACATACAACCCTATCATATCACCCTTTTATCACCAACCCGTATTTTTAATAGCCATTTTAATTTATATGGTAAGACGTTTGCCGAGACAGCTAATTAACTATAAGTGTGCGAAATTTCATACTATGCCGTCCGCGCAATTTTCTTAAAAAGGGGTACAAAATTTTTACTTATTCTAATGACTGATGACGTATTCTGGTACGTGTATTACCTGAATTCCGACAAGACGGAGCCCTGGTCATCGTGCGGGCCGCAGTCGGGCAGCGAGCCCAGCGAGCTGGACCGAGAGAACATGAGCGGGGTGTCCTCCACGAACCGCGGTGACCCAGCGCCCAGCGACGTCGGCTCCGACGCGAACGTGACCGCCTTCGATCCTGCAATAGGTAAAAATAAAAATACAACCGTTATGTTTGGTTTACGTAAACTCACATGGAATATTAATATTTTAATTACATAGAAAAACACTTTGCGCAATTGGAGTGTTCTGGTGTTTTATTTTCTTCAATTAACAAATAAACATGCATACAAATATAATTGTTTAATTATATATTTATAATTTTGCACTACATGGCATTATATAAATTAGAAAATGGTAACGTTAATGTAATAGGCTATCTTATGACAACGCATCTTTTTTGGGCAATTACTTATATCTATACTGTAATATATGTATTGTTAGAAATTTAAAATTCTAATTTATTTCATGTAAGGTCAGATTGTATATCATATTGTACAAGAAAAAAGAATTGTAAAGTTAAATACAAACCTTCCTTATCCTTCGAAATACTGCCAGAGCTGGGCTCTTGAGGACTCGGTTCCACGTTGATAGTAGCCATAGCATTCTTTTTAGCTATACTGTCTTCCTCGGTAGGCTCCCCGACGCTGCTAAGGGAACTGACTCTCGAGAAGCAACCTGGAGTGCCTTCATCGCAGTAGTTTACTGGCTTCTCAGGACTTATCATTCCTGAGCTAAACTTGGTGTCAAATACCTCCCTCTTCTGATTAGTTTCAGCTGCAGACGAGGCTTGGGGCGTGGTGGCCGCTCTGTCGTTGTCGTGTCTAGGCGGGTCTTCTATGGAACAAGTGTCCTTCTCGTCCGAATGGGTCATTGCTTCTGGGTGTTCTTTCGTGTGCGGTATTGTCTTCTGCTTGCCGTCTTTGCCGATCACTCTGAGATCCGACATTGATGTAGCTGTCGAGAATATAATCGGAGTTTCGTAAGGTGTTCCCTCCGTTGCAAAGTGTTTGATAGTGTCTGATGGACCTGGTGGCTCTGATAAGTCTGAACCGGTCTCCGACTGGTGTTCCGCGTAACGTAGGGAGTAATCTGTCGGCTGGTCTAGATCAGTCTCTTGGTAATCCCCAAAAGTGTTCGGGCTCTCTTTTTTAGAATACTTCTTACACACCTCTGATGATTTCGATTTGTTGTCAATAGATTCAGTATCATTTGATTTGGTTTCCGAGTATTTTCGACTATAATCAACTGGTTGGTCACAAGAATCCTGGTCGACGTCATAACCAGATTCTGTATAATTTGTTCTCATGTCTGTCGAACTTCTCGGAGGTGGTATAGGCGGTTGAGTGGGATACCGGAGATAACTGCTTTCTTTAGTATGTGCCTTTGTACCTACTTTGAACGCATCGCTCAATCTTTCACTCTTCATTAAGTCTTTATTTCTCGGTGTCGGAACCGGTACTTTCCCAGTGCGCATGACCCTTTCGAAAACGGAGTCTGAATGTGTGCTTGTAACAGAGTCTTTGCTCTCAGATCTATTTACAGTATTAGAACTCCCACCTGTCGTGGAACGCGATACCAGCGCGCCTTTTAACAAAGTATTACTGCAACTCAGGTAGCTCGCCAGGTTTGCACTGTGGCTTAGCGATATTTGCGACGCCAAAGACCCCATTAACGGAGAGCTGGATGTCATTCTGTGTCTTTCCAAATTCAAAGCCATTTGTCTCTCAGTGGCTGTGAAGAGGTTCTTTTCTTCTCTATTACTTGTTGTAGGCGATGTAACTGGTTCGATGTTGTCACAAGTTTCAGCTAAATTTTGATCTAATTCTTGTTCTAAAGCTTTTTGTTTTCGTACGCCAAGCGTCGGCAGCGCAGGAAGATTCATACTTCTTGCCGTGGCGTCTAATGATATAATGTGATTTTTACCTGGTTTTGAATTAAGTAAATTTTTGAGAGCGGCACTCGAGCCCATGGCTATCATTTTATGTTTAGAATGAATGAGACTTCTTAGCATCGGTACAGCCCCATGCTCCCACAAAAACTCTTGATCTTGGGGACACCTTGCAGAGAGATTCCATAAAGTACCACAGGAATTGCTCACTACTGTTAAGCTTGGAGACTTCAGGTGCTGTAGTAAGACACTTAAACAATTTCTCTCACGGAGAATTTGCCTGTAATCTTCCCGAACGGCAATGTGACTTGACACATTCCTCATGATGCCACCTGCATTTTCCACTATCGCTAACGTTTTCGTCGGTGAATTATAGCTGAGCATATCCACGAGGAATCCCAAGGCGCCATCTACTGAGCACAAAGCTACTTTGTTCATAGAGCAATGGGCGGTTAAATTCCATAAGGCCGACAGCACTGATTTTAGAGTAGCTTCCTTCTGACACGTCATAGCAGCCTTCGTCAGACCTTTAACAGCACCTACTTCTCTTAAAACTTGTTTGCTGTTGGGGTCAGCACGCCAAGACAAATTTCTGAGTACTGCGGCTGTCACCTATAATAATAAAATACAAATTAATGAAAATAATGAAAAATTTATATAAAAAAATATTATCACTTTAAAATCAATAAATAAATGAATACCTGTCGCATGTCATCGTTGGGAGATTCTAGTTGTTCAACTAGAGCTAACATAAAGTCTTTGAAGGAACATAATAGAGATTTGTTGTTTCCATCACCAAATGTAAGGTTAGTTAAGGTCATTCCAGCATATTTGCGCATAGTAAGACAAGTGTTGTCATCAGTTCTACTACCATGAGCTGCTTGGTCTCCGCTAACTAAAGCGGCAAGCGCTTGCAAGCCTCCTAATTGACAAACAACATGTCTATGCTCTTCGTCGAAAGACAATTTCATTAAAGCGGCGACACTCTGACTCGGATGTTTACTAACATCGTCTTCTATTACTTCTCGCCCATCTTTTCTGGTTTCCACAACTTGTTCTAACACATAACAATATTCCCTAACTTGCTCTAACAATCTCCATACTCTCGCTTCCCTTCTACCTGCTTTATCATCCGTTTGCGTGAGGATAATATTACGTAGTGCTTTAGCAGCACGGTCTCGAGTTTCCCTCGGCACTTTTGAATGTATTAACTGGACTAATAAAGGGATACATCCAGATTGTCTCATTGCTACACAACTTTCCACGGAACGGCTCATTTCTAGTAGAGGCCCACTTAGATCAGCGTTATTTTCGGGTGATAAACTCAAAAGAGAAATTAAAGAGTAAACACATTCCATTTTATTTTCTAAATTGGAAGAAGGCCTGGCACCTTCTGTTGATCCATTGCTAGAGAAGCTGCGTACGCTGGAAGCATCATGACTCGTCCAGACGTCGCCTTCTCCCGGCCAAGTCCCTCTGTAAAGTTGGGATGCTCGTTTGTCGCGCTCATTCGATCTTGCAACACTTTCAAGGCCATAATGTAGACTGCTTCTGTAAGTGGTTGTATGAGGCCGATCATCTTGGGCCAAATATGAAGGTTGAATTTTTTGTGGTCTTTTTGGAAAAGCACCGGCTTTTTTCTGTCCAAGACTATCATCGCCATCGACTTCGTCATCAAGAAAGTTAGGATTTGTTATATCACTACGCTCGTCGAATTCGTCGGGCGACGGAGAATGATCCAGAAAATGTGGTTTTGGAATTCGGCATTCGATGTTTGATTTGGAGGGTAATTGGTAATCTTCATCGAGGAAATGTGGGCGGCGTGGAAGCGAGTCGGACTCTAGTGTCTCTAAATCTAGTGTCAGGTCCCGAGAGCGCGCCTTGTCTGTTGTCTTCGGGAGAACGTTTCTAGTAGGAAGTGTTTTGACATCTTTTGGGATTTGTAGGCGGCGCGAATCGGGCGAAGTAGGAGACACGTCTAAAGGTCCGCGAGGAGTTTCACTTGAGGTAGAAGGAGTGCAGTCTTCACTGGCAGATGGTCCGGAGTCAGTTAACGGTGAATTGGAGGAGTCCATGCTGCTCCAGGGATCTACCATCACTTCGTTCTCCAACTGCAACAAACCAAGAGAGAGTTTATTGACTGTTTAAGGGAAAAGAAGTCAAGGTAAAGGTCTGCAAGTGTTGTAAGGTAATCAGCTTAAGACGAATGCCGAAAAAAGTAATGAAGTTAATCACTTGGTCAAGGTCAGTCGGTCGGAACGCTTGCTAAGGTATTGCTTATTTGTGGACGCATAAAAAATTCCGGTTATTGGCACGAAAGCGGGAGCACGCACAGGCATTTCATAGCGAATACAAAAAATAATCTTTGTATAATTAGCGAGATCAATTTACATCATAATTGAATATCGATGTTCAAAATACATTGTGTGTTGAAATAGTAAATTGATATTACAAACTCTAAGGCTGGAACGTAACGGAGTTTTTGAACGTGTGTAAAATACCAATGAATAAGTCGTTGAATGTAGTGCTGTTAATGGGTATTAATAATTAAACAAAACTATAGTATTTATAGGATACTTCTGTAATTTAAAGAAAACTTCGAAAAAACTAATTGAATATAATTGAAAGCTTTAATAACAGATACACATAATTATAAACAGACAGAGATGACATAATATCTACAAGCGAGACACAGTGAGTCACTTGCCATAATGAGTTACGCCGGGCCATTACGTCAGTTGTTGTGGCACAAATAAGTTCCCTTAGGAGTTTAGTGGCTTGAATAATTAAACTAAAACATGATATGTGAACAACGCCAGATAGATTGAATGAATTTAAAATATGGTTGTTAATTACAAATAGTTGTTTAGAAACAACAAAAACATTTCTCAAATCTTCAGAGACTAAACATAAAATTATATTTACAAATAACAAAAAGAATAGATACTCTATTGATTCTATAATTTTATACAAATTTTAGCAAAACCTAGTAGTAGTATATGTTAAGAACTTTTGGCATAGAAATAGTACTGTTATTGTGACTTGTCGGATATATCAAATAGACAATGTGCCTCAATAGCCTAGTTTCTAGTGTAAACTAATAGACAGTATTTCCACTTGTCATAACACACAACAATAGCAATTAGCATAAACAATATCAAGGATATATCAATAGATGCAGTTATTACAATTTAAAACCGCATGATGAGCGGTTAAATTTTCTATTGTTTACCACATAGATCTCCTAATTATATAAAATTAATATTTGTGGTAAAAATTAAAACAAAAACACAACTTTTGTTTCCACATTAACGATCTATATTCATAAAGTTAATTTTACTAAGAACTATATTAACTTCCAGAGTGTTTTGCTACAATTCTAATTAAGAAAATTGCCAGATAATCATAACATAGTATAAAACAAAGTCGCTGTTGTTGTCTGTCCGTCCCTATGTATGCTTATATCTTTAAAACTACGCAACGGATTTTGAAGCGGTTTTTTAATAGATAGTGATTCTACAGGAAAGTTTATATATATAATACATGTACACCCGGGCGAAGTCGGGGCGACTGGCTAGTAATGGATAAAACAGTACAATAGCTATAATAGTTTTATTGGATATTTACATCAAATCAATGTCGAAGGCCATAATTGTATTATTATTTTAAAATATAATACATTTTCTATTTAACTATATATAACACAAAAGGAAACGTGAAATCAAATCCTATCCCTTTTAAAAAGGAGAAATCGATTCATACAGCTAAAGTACTTACCAAATCAGTGTTATTAGACCTTGTTACGTCATCTAGAGGGTTGCCATTTTCCATATCGACGCCGGAGTCATTAGGATCGCCCCTCCTTTTACCATCTGTCCTGGCCAGTTCATGGTAATTGTTTCTTATTGGATTAAAATTAATACGCAGATCCGTTGTGAAATCATCGTACAACTTGAACTGATTCGCATTGAATTCAGTATCATTGTCGAGAACATTGTCGATTGATGTTCTATCAGAGTCTATAGTGCTGTACGTAACTTTGTAATAGTCACGTGAATTCATTTTTATATTCCACTGTTTATGTATTAAATATTTCGTATATGTTTCATGCTAAATTATTGTAAGCTACAATTACAACATTGTAAAAAACAGAAAGATCTATGGTAGTTGCGCCGGAGGCCGATACAAAGTGAATGTGGGTGTATTGGATAACGTCGTGAGTAGCATTATAAATACCCTATCACTATTCAAATCGTACAATCCACCACTATATTTCATAACTGTAAGCACTAAAATTTCGCCGTAAACCGTTGTTCCACTTCGAGGTGACGTTATGGAACATAACGCTCTTGCGCTAGATCGCAATGTAAAATAGGTCGCCAATAAACAACGTGTATTAGAAACAGAAAGGCCCTTGTAGGTGTTACCAATTTTTATTTATTGCTGAGAGATTATTTTCATACTGGAATATTGCCAGAGTTTGATGATAAAGATACGCCCGTGTTATGTATTGAAGATCCGAAATATACTGCTTTTATTCTTAAGTGTTTAGACCAATTACAAAAAACTTTAGGAATGTACATGCTCATAGACCTAACGTCAATCTGTGTAATGTCAAAATAGGTGATTCACTGTTACTATCAGCGACATTAAGTTTTGCCTATGAACAAGCTACAAAATACATTGCAGTATACCATATGGTAAACATGTTACCCTCAAAACGTGACAGACAGATGAATAAAAATACATCATTACACAGGCCGCTCGTAAATGTAATGATGAAAATAAATCCGGTATATTTGTTTATTTTGGATGTGTACAAGGTTAAACATGTCTCATTTTATGGGATACAAAATAAAAATAGACAGAAAACTTTAGACAACGCCGTTGCGACATAAAATTTACGTGGTTATTTCAAGTCTCTCGACCCCTTTTCCGAGCTTGCTTTGACGACATCTCGATGACCCTTTTCTACTAGCCTTAAGATACTTCAATCAAATTTATGTTAAAATTTGAGCTTGGTAGATAAAAAACCTATCACATTTTCTAAATTATGCCTATAAATAGAAAAGATAGTGGGCACAGGACAGTGTTAGTCATGGGGAATAGTGGCCCATACCATGCCAGTTCGATTTCCTCTTGGTCATCGCGACAAATTCAATCTTAGACGAATTTTATCTTTATTCTATCTATACGAAGCGTTAACTGATCTGATTTCGGTCAATCTATCATTCTTTATTAGTACTCCGTATGCGGTTGCTCCATTCCATTATAATTCACATAAGATAGAAAGTGTTTTAATTTTTTTAACAATTTAGCCAAATTAACGTACTTTGACTTGTACAAAGTTACATTTTGAAATAACATGCGTTGAATTTTATTAGAAAAAAAGAAAGACTCCCTACATAACTGTACATGTGCAAAGCGGGCGGGTCGCTAAATATTTGTAAACACGTCGGCAAAATATTCAACACATTTTTTATTAAAGCTTGCTTTAATTGAAAGTGTCATATGCTACACTAGATAAGTGAAAACACAAATGTTTACTGCTACACATATGGTTAAAGGGCGACCAGATTTGGTCAAAACAAACAGGCGGTCCAAATGAGATAAAGTGGGTCATCAAAAGCACCTAATGATGCATTATTCAGTGTCAACGAACTTACGGATTACGTAATTGAAAACGTTAGCAAAAAGGTCGATGTTCCGAATGATTACGTTCACGTACAAGGCTTGTGCGGAGGTGCGGTTGAATGTAATATTAAATTAGGTCGTAAGTGGCATAACACAAGTCAACATAAAGTAAACACTGAGCTTTTTAACATCGAAAGGGACTATTACTTAGGACATAGGTTAAAAGCAGGGAGGAGTATTGACTAAAAGTGACATTGGCTGACAACGTGGTGGGAAGGAAGAATCCCTTTCTTTTGACACGGATTTTCTCTAAATTCATATTTTAAAAATCGAATAGACAATATAAATATTTAAACACTAAATTTCAATTAACGAAAACAGTGATAACAAATCGCGTGGCACAATTTATGGATGGCCTAGGGAAAAATAACCAGCTTGGGAGCTGTATGTTACAAAAACTATTACCAGTATTATGCAATTGGTTTAGTAAACAATCGTACAGTTTATCACATCGAAAGTGGATATATGCGCTGATTTCTGCGTGGTATACCAACTTTGTCACTTCTAAAGTCGAAGGTTATGTATCTTGTAATTTCCCTGCCATGCCATAATACAGATGTCCATAATCGTATATGTGTAAAGCGGACAGACTACACAAAGTCTAACTTGGTCAAATCTCTGCTCATAAATATATATAATAGTTACTGCCAAGAGGACAAACTAACTGAAAAATTGATAGCCAGGCAAATTAGCCACTATAATTATTAGCTAGTTATCAGTTACTTCTTAGTAGAAAAGTAGATTACAGAGTAGAATAGAAATAATCTTTACTCTATCACTCATTCGGAACGTAGAAAAATGTGCAAGAAGTTTCTTGATGTCGCTGTTTTAAATAAATTTTTGTTCTATGTAAATACACATTAACAAGGATTAGCCATACAGGCATGCGACAATGAACAGAAGAACCGCTATGCTCTGAATCTTTGTGAATTTAGATAATGTTAGCGCTATGAATTTTATGTTATAATTAGAATTCAAACATAATCCCTACTGAAACCAAACTGTATCTGTTGTACACGTGCTGTAAAAAAAGTTTAGACAAGGGGGAAACGAAACTGAGCACACGTACGACGACAAAACTCTTTAGTTACAGGAAGTCGGTTTAAATATAGTGCATTCGTTTGAAAAGAACTCCACTGTTAAAGACATTATCGCCTTAATGGTTAAGGAGTAGTTAATTCTATACAATGAACTTTTAAATGATACGCAGATTGTGCTATGGTTCATTTTACGGCCTCGGTGGTCAGTAGCTTAGCACGCCGCCTTACTGCCTATGTTCGCGGGTTAGATTTCTCGGGTGGCACAGGAAATTCTATTATGGAGTATGGTGGCCATCTTGATATTTTCTGTGCATATTATGTGTATTTATTAAAAAAAATCAATGACTTACATAAGTTGTATAAAATATATCCATAGCACTGTTTAGTTACTACTAGCCTAGATGGGGATTCACACAATGCCATCATCATCTTTACCGAAGATTAATTTATAACTTTAAATAATAATTTATTTATGTTATGATTTAATCTTCGGTAGTAGGTTGTATCTTCATTAATATAAATCAACGTGGAGGATGATGCCACATAGTATGTGAGAAGTTTATTAATGTCTGATGAATGAGAGTTCTCTTTAAGGAGCTAACCTAGGCAACCTTTTAACAAAAAAGAACACATATTCTGAAGAAAACTCCTGTTGTTAATTTTTAACTACAAAATCTCTTTAAATAAAGAGTTGTGTTAATGGACTGCAGATTCGTTCATATACTAACCAATCCAAATACAACGTTCTTATTGATTGTGAATAAGTAGAGAACATAAAAAAATCAGGAGTATATGAATAGTAAGGACACAAAAAAGTCAATAGACATTGTTAGGTGACGCGTCGCCGCTCTTCTCTTCCGTTGTAAAACGTCATGCTATATACTAAGCATAACAAAAATGATTTTATTTGGAAGGAAGGAAAAGTGACAAGATATCCTAACTGACAATAGAATAGACATGTCTCATTCTTTGTAGGCATCAGACACATGAAAGCAAAGCGGGCACTTACAGTGGTGAAAGTGTGGTTATGGAATTTTGCGATGCACCCAACCATTATCGTAATTGGACTGAGACGCCGGGTCTAGACTAGCTCGGTATAAACGTGATGGATGAGGTTAATAAGTCTATTGTACGTAAGTACTATCATGGTCGGCGAAATTCTACGCCACGTAGTTTAATAAAAAAAAAAAAAGCCGGGTGGTATTCCCAAGTTATCACGCAACAGTTTATGTTAGTAACCCTATGCTATGCTAAAAGTGGTTCTTTTGGTTTTTTCTTTAATCTGGATGCTAAATATCGTAGTGTGAAATGAAATCCATGCTGATATTATAAATATGGAAGCGTATCTGTCTGTCTGTTTGTTTTTCACGAAACTAAATATTATTGAGATTCGCTCAATAAAATTTGATATGAAAGTAGATGTATCACGGGACGGATATTTTATGCAAAAAAAATTCTGGATGGAGGTAAAATAAGGTACAAAGGTAAAAGTTACTAGCCTATAAGATTTCAAATAATTTGTTTGAAGCCTAAAAAAATTTGACATTCGACTAATAACTTCAATAATTAGCGTATTCAAACATACAAAACCTTCAATTTTATATATTCGTTTAAATGTATTAACATTTATAGTAGTAGTAAATCATTGCGGGTTTGGTTTAAGAATAACACTACGAAAACTTTAATTGCTGTAGAAGTAAACTTTATATCCGGTAATTACATTCAAGGCGTTTTGCTGTTGAATCGGAAATAGCATCTGTTGTATATCTTTCACTGATTGTTGTTTTAAGAATAACTGTTGCAGAACTAAATGCAAAACATAATCGAATGATACACAAACGTCAGCAAATGGTTTATACTGATAATCTTGGGATAGATTTATTACCAAAAAAGATTACTCTATAGAAAGTGAAAGTTAATTGAGGTAGAGGATAGTATGAAAGAACTCTCGCATAGATTGAAAACGCAACAATAAAACATAATGGCACGCCGTAGCGAAATGATGATAGTTCTATTGAGCATAGAGAAAAACAGTAAAGATCAGACAAAGAAAAAATGTTACGTTTCGAATGACATAATTTTATTAATTGAAGTAATTTGTCACATTGTTATGAAGTGAAGTGAAACAATTTAAGTACTTTGTATTATTTGGGAACATACGATTTAGACCTGCGTAAAAGCACACAATATACATATTAATATATTTACATAGAAACAACCCAGACCGACAAACCATCAAACCCATAAATACAAATGTTTGCATCATGCGAGGAATCAAACCCGGGACCACTGGAAGTAAAGCGGGGTATTTTACCGTTAGACCACTGAGACCGTCGACAATAATACAAATATGTTTATTGTAGGTCATAGGTTAGGTAAAGATGTTACAAAAAATACTATACAGTATACAAGGGGTCAGTCAAATTCATAGTGATGTATGTATGTCACCAAACCTGTACGAAATACGACTAATGATCATATTTTTCATTAAAATAATCATTAATACTGTAACAACGTTTATTAATTAACGTGTCATAGAGTCTCTAGTTAAAACCATTTAAGTCGGTCAGACGACGTACTTACATATATGTTGGGGCAATTCGTCATTACTGGAGCTTAACAAAATACACGCTCAGATTTTGATGGAAATAAATTTACAAATCAACGATAACTTTATTAAGAGTTACATTTGAAGCGCAATTTTGTAATCTTAGATGATATTCAAGAAGTGCACGGATTGGTGCATCGGATCTGCAATGCAGTATTACTTATAATAATATTACTCGTGCTGATGCTTCAATACGACCTTCATATTATATCTAACGTTCTCGTCCAGAAGTAAATCATATTAAATTAAATACGAACTAACAAACCGCTCTGCCTTTGCACGACTATTTAGGATAGGAGAAATATATTAGCCTAGTATTACTATCGAATACTAGAAATAATATCCCAGGACAATTCACACAGCGCCATCTAGTCCCACATTAAGCGGATGAAATACATACATAATGTAAATACAACCAGACCAATACAAACAATCATATACATGAATACAAATTATCATATCGTGTGAAGAATTGAATCTAAACCGCAAGACCACCGAGGCCGTAGACTTGTAGGGGATTCGTATTTTTTTTAATCCCGAATATGTTACTATTAATAATGTGGAATTCAATAGGTGGTTTGAATTTATCAACTACAAACAAATCATATCTTCATAATACTAAATAATGAAATAATTCGATATGTAAACAGAATAAATATTGTAACCATTCTCTGACCCTAACGATAAAGGGACAAAGGTGACACAATAACAAAAGACGATAAAGGAAAAAAACAATAACTAACGTACAGTACAGTACGTATGATATGGTTACTACAACATTACAAAAAACAAATTATTAACATTTCACTGCAGGACCTAAGGTCGCTCTGAACAAGAAACAATAGAGTAAATAAAAATATAATTATACAGTGTGAGAATTGAACCCACGGCTAACAGTAGTAAGATGGCCTGTTAAACCGATATACCATTGACTGTACATAGTGATGACAAATAAGTTTTCTTGGTACTATATCCCGAGGAGAATAATATAAATCATTCAGATTCATTAAGGAACTGTTTAATGGTAAGTTACGATGCACCCATCCCGTCAACAAGTTAACATGTATCTCACAGTGGGTGATTCCGATCTAGTTCCAACTGTACACTACAAGTGGAATGGTAATAAACGTCTATGTAAGCTAGTGAAGATACCACACAAAGATACTACAAAGTTTAATGATGAACGCTGGCGTGTTTGGAAGTTAGTGAATGAGAGACATCAATGAAACTATCAATTTTATGAGCAAAATCTAATTTATAGTGGCTTTGAGTGCTCTTTGATTTAATTGCTAGGAATGGAAAACATTTACGAGATATTGAACAAAAAATAATAATAATAATAATAATAATAATAAAACTCTTTATTGTGCATAAAAGAAACAAATAATTACAAAAAGGAAATAAAAAAAAAAAAAAAAAATATAAATACATGTAGAAGTAATTTAAATAGAGCGTTGTTGACACTGAAACCTGTCAAATATCTTACTAAACAAAATCGAGAACAGAAAGTGAATAAACGATATTTTTTTAATAAAATAATACAATATTTCAAAGAATACAGACATTCTATATTGTCGAACAAAGCATTATAAAAAAATAAAAATATACTTACAATAATTATTTAGTGATGCAGTTATCAACTAGATTGTAAAAAATAGAAACATATTTAAGTTACATACATGGAAGTGCGATACTCTATTCTTGATGTGACAATGAAGTGTCAACGAGCGACGGTAGAATTAGAGATAATAATCTAATACCATAACTATATGCTATACATACTCGTATTACTACCTTTATCTGATGTGAGTATGTACTTGGGGACAAAAATATACTCTCATTCTTATTAATTGAAATTGGAGTATCTATAACGAAGATTGCACCATAAGCAACTCATAGAAGATTTTAATAACGAGATTAGCAATATTGTACTAAAGCGTACTTAGGCAATGACATTTAAAGTTATTAAATATTACTTTGTTACATTCTTACGATATTTAATAAAATGAAATATAAGAATATGAGTTTGTAGTCAAGCGAGGTAATATAAAAAAAACAATGAACTTAATCAAACGTCGGCGTTAGATTATTCCTAAACATCAAGATAACGTAGATATTACAATTAAGAAGCTCCTTTTAGAGAGTAATGAACTTAATTACACAACATCACTTAAAATATTAAAGAAAGCAATTACAATTTAATTAGACGACACGAAAGAAATAAACGCTGCAGCATGAAATACGAACGCGATAGAAAGTGAAATGGCAGAGTATGGCTGCAGCAAAAGTAAAGGCATGTACATAACTAATTACTATATCATTATGTGTAACAAGAACGAAACCTTATAGTGTGGTAGGAAAAATAATAAGATACATGAACTAGGAAACAATAATGACACATGCGACTTACCTAATAACATGTAACAAAGAGTAATTATGAACTATGCACGTGAAGGAACTGAACATTAATTATAATTGTGTTAAGACGAGACAATACATATATACGTAACAACGTGCGAAATATGTATCGTCTAACAGCCGGTGGTATAATATTTCTGTGGACGATGTATGCCAGTTATTTCTGGAAACCGAATATTGATACGGTACTTAAATACGTAACGCTTCGCATCGCTTTTAGATTATTGATCGTATAAAAAATACATTTATTTATACAATAACAATATATAATATAATATATGTATATACGACTGTTATCCCAATGAAGAATTGTGAATCATGATCAGTACAAAACATCACATAAACACATATGGTATATTTGAATCCAACGTAGGAAGTGAACCTACAGGTGTAGTTCCGATTATTTATTTATTTACATATCTATTATTACATTTATGGTGTTACCAAATTATAGATTGTTTTTGACTCGAAATTTTTAATATGGACCACAATTGAACTTGCGACCTTTGATCTAATAGTAATAGTAAAAAACCAGTCTACACCACTCATCATTGCAGTAGATCTAGTAACGTCTTAGCCTGTGCGAACCCATTATCTATCCCCCGAGGGAAATTCAGGAAATGACTTCTTAGTGCTCACTACATTGTAAAAGGAAGGAAGTCTGGCAGTCGTCAGTCAGTGAGTGTTAAACAAAGTTTCGAATAACAACGCATATTTAATACAATGATGGTTTTAACTGGTTCAATTTCTTCTCAAGATACATAAATAATAAACAGAATCTCACGTTCCATTTAATTTACGAGTATATTAAGAAGTGAAACATACAATGTTTGAAATTATAAAAAATGGCAAGACAAATCCATGAAAGTACATGCTGCAAATAATATAAATTGACTTTAAAAACTGGGATAGGCATTGATTTATGGAAAAGATAAACAAAAGAATGACAAATTAGTTTTGGAATTAACTAGCCTAGAAACGTGATGGTTCGTAGATAAGAAATTGGCATTCATTGAAAGTGAGAGTGGAGGCACGCATCACGTATAAAGCTATGGTATTACAGTATCTGAAATGATAAATGAAGGCGTTTTTAGTGACGTGCTTGTGTAATGCTTACGGTTACCCAAAATTTTTTAATATACATATTTTTTAAAGAATAGCAATCGAGCTCGTTGCTTCTATTATTCACTAGAAAAAATTACGTATAATAGTTTTGTATGAACTATGAACCTACATGAATATACTATGCTTTATTTTAGATTAGATTATATTTGGATGTTTCTACTGTTATTATAAAAAGTACCATAATAATATAACTACATAAAACACTCACTCAACATACGACAAATTTCTTGGTACATTGTTACGAAATAAACTGTATCTGTTATCTCTGAGAAAACGCTGACTAAAGGTCAGACATGAGTTATAATGATATTATATAACTTACTGTTACATGCTGTTGAATTCTTGTATTAGTTATTTATCTGTGTATGAATACTATTAATATCGGTACGAAAAAGGTTGATATGTCATCGAGATGATCTGTAGTTTTATGTAGATATGTGTGTACACTTATCTTCGAATCGATCAAATTGATTCGGAGTTAATTCAATTAAAAAAGAAAGAATTCCTTAATTTGATTCTGTTTTTGTATAAAGCATCTTGAATATCTGAGCTACCAGGCTTATCTATTGGATCTTTATGTTCGTATTTATAAGATAACACTATTGCGACTAGAGCGTGAATCATAGACTCTAACTTACGAGACATCTTCGCATATACTGAAAGACTTTTTTGCAATCGCTAGTGTTTACTTCCAAGTTCATTCCATTCTAAAATTAGTAATATATTTTATGTTGATGAGTCGTTATTTCTCCTATACCATAGCAGATATGATGAATGGATTGTCTTCAAGAATAGAAGCAAATTATTGAACTAATACCGCACGAAATCCACGACAAATTTCTACAATAATTTTATAAAGCTATGTCATAACCCTCAAGGTTATAGTTTGCTTTATGCTTGAAGTCTAGACACTGCGACACGGACGTCCCTTAGTTACCATGAATAGCCTTGAATCCGTGACACCGCTTTTGTATAGCGGGGAAGCACTTGGCAATTTCCTACCGGATGAGGTCAACAATTCTGACATGAACGCGATGATGCGGCGTGAAAATAGGAAATTACGGCCTGGTTAGACCCTGGGCTAATGTCGGTGGAAATTTAAGATGTTGGATAAATTGTTGTTATAGACGTTTTGTAGTTTTTTTGTAAAATATTAGTGAATAGCTTAGTATGTTCGTCAGCCTCGGTGGTCTTACGTTTTAGCACACCGCTTTGCCTGCGATGGTCATAGGTTCGATTTCTTGAACGATAAAAACGTTTGTATTCATGAGTACGAGTGTTTGTATCGGTCTGGGTGTCCTACGTACATTATGTATGTATTTACAAAAAAAGTATTTGTTTATATCAGTTGTCCAGTACCGAAGCACAAGCTTTCCTTAGCTTGGTTTGCGGTTGTCTGTGAACTCACGAACCTACTGTACATGTAGTTTTGATCCAATATAAATAAATAAATAATCTTGGACAAATAACACAGCACCACCTAGTCCCACAGTAAGCAGAGCTTGTGTTATGGGTACTAGACAGCTGATATAAATACATAGAATTGTTATAAATTTTTTTGTAAATACATACATAATATATATAGAAAACACCCAGACCGATACAAACAATCATACTCATGAATACAAATGTTTGCACCGTGCGAGGAATCGAACCCGAGACCACCGGAAGTAAACCGCTAGTCCACCGAGACCGTCAAATGTGACAATAATATCATTTGGTACGATATTTTTACTACACGGAACTCTAATTCTAGACAAACTAAAACACATACTTAGGTAATATCAAGATAGGCAATATCTTTTCTCCGAAGAATATAAATAAAATAAGATTAGATAAAATACAGTACAAGATTTTGTTCTATAAAAACAAACTACTTCAACACGAGGTAAACACTTCGATAAAAAAGAACCATTAAAAGTGGAAACCATTGAAAGTGGTTTAAAATTAGTAAAAATAACGCGTAACACAAAATACAATCAAATTCAGCATTCACTTTCAGCAGTCGCTTGTAATCTAAACGTCTGTCCGTTTGTTTATTTAATCAGATCGTACAAATCTTCGTGTTCTTGAAAATGCACAAAGCTTGATGATTTGATAGGAAATAACATTTTTTTTTATATATATATTGATGAGTTAGTAACAAATGTTAGTGCTATTTATTTTTGGGTACAGATATAGCAGTTATTGATTGTATATTGTATAATTTTATATTTTATTCAATAATTATTCTGTATACCCACTTGGATGATGATAGTAAAATAAACTGAAATTTACAAATAAATTTTTTTATTTATAAAGTCCAGTTATCTTACTAATATTATAAAAGCGAAAGTTTGTGAATATGGATGGATGTTTGTTACTCTTACCCGCATAAACAACTGAACGAATTTTGATGAAACTTTACAACAATGTAGCTACATTATACATTAGAATAAAACATAGGCAGTAATTAAGAAAGATACGTAAATTGGGCGAAATATGGTTATAAATATCAAGTAAATGTAAGCCAGCTAGTGACTTATAAATAAAGTCCATGAAAGAAATCCGTCAATTTGCTTAAGCAATTTGTCATATAAAAAATAGTAATATTTATTATAACGGAAGATAATAAACATTTCATATGATATTTAAAATATTTATACAATAAACATTAGTATGCTGAATCAATGAATTCGACTACTTAACTTCCAAATAAAGCGCTTGAAGGTCCCAACATAGAATACGAATGAGGAGCGTGGGCTGACCATCACAATGTTTAGTTGCAACAGGATGTAATTACTTCAAGTTGAAGACGATAGTGTGTGGGCTACAGTGTAGAATAAAGATTGACGTTCATGTTATGCAGCTAGAGAATTTACAACAAGAAACGGTAACAGTCTCAACTCTGTTAATTTATGTAAAGACGAAAGATAATCGTTCACTTATAGACTAAGATAACGCAAGAGTGATTTAAAATAATACAATAATTGTTACATATGGTTAGTTCTTCTGTATGTAAGATGTATTATTTATGTAGCCGATGGAACATTGAAACATCCACTTTTTTTGCAGCACACACATTTCAAAATTCAACGTCGTGCATCAGCGCAGTTGTCTGGGGTGACTATAATATTTTGCAGAAACAGCTAAATTTATAATAAAATCGTAACCAAGCTTAAAAGTATTTATTTACACCACAAAAAAAACGTATTGTGGATATACATAATTAACTATAATATAAAAATACAATAGTGCATTGTCTACAGGGTCATAAAGTTTGCTGCAAATGGATTTCTTCTCGATTTTACACAATTTAACACAATCTGATAGAAAAGAGATTTTTAATAAGCAAAAACAGACAACAAGTTCAAGAATAAAACTGTGATGAAAATATGAATTCGAAGAAATAATTGTATATAAAACAAACTAAAGAAATATTTTCAGGCGCATCGATTATAATGCTAGCGAAAGTGCACTTATTATGCGAGCAAAAAGTAAAACTATAGCTGACATCGGAATGTTATTGATAATGGCAGACAATGCTGTTTAAATCCATTGTTTAAATTCCAGACACCAGGTTGATTCGAGACAAGACCGTAAATGTTATGATAATAGTGATTGTATCATTTTAAAGAGTGGGCCTTTCAAAGATATTGATTATAGGACAATTCTCTATACAGATTTCTTGACATTATTGAGTAGTCACTTAATTTGTAGCCAAAATGTTAATATATTTTAATAATCAATCCTTTTAGTTATTGCATATAAACATAATTTACTGTAAATATTAACAAAACAACTGACACAAAGATACTGCCAAGATTTCCTAACGTTATAAATGCTTTTCCTCTTATGATAAATGCATTCGCTTTTTGTGATTTAGTTTAATACATTATGTATTATGTATTTTCCTAAGATTAAACAAAATAATATTTACATCAGTAAAATAATCTTTAATATCTCATATAACAATAGATTTTGACAAAATATTATAATTCATCACGCTTATTTCAGTTTACTATAAAAATATAATTTCTCATATCAAAATAATAGCAAGTGAAGTTTCACCAGCCTCCTAAAATATTAACTTTCGCTAATATCCTCTACATTATTCAACAGTATAAAACTTATGATCTTTTACAGTGGAAAGTAAAATTGAATCACGATCTTGACCTAGGTTTTATAAATAAAAACAATTATCTAACTTGTGAAGCAACCGTCATACGGGCGGTAAGATACGATAATAATGTTGTTTATAATTAGTACCTACTCCATAGTGAGTCACTCGCCCGTTTGGATGTGAACATGGCGCTAGCGGCCACAAGACGTGTCCTATAGTTAAACTAATAAGAATATTGGTGCATTGGCTGTTATTAATACAGATATTTATTACAAAGCTTCATTTATTTATAAAACAGTTAATGTCTTCTAAATACATACCGGTGATCAGCAGAAAAATGTTTGCACTGAGAAAATAACCAATATGGGGTAAAACAAAAGTAACCAATTCGAAAGCCAATGAAGCTAAAATATGAACTATAAACAATTAAGAACATAATTATGAATAATTAATTAGCAATTTTGTTATCTATTAAAATGATAAAATGGATGAAAATAGAATGACTAACAATTTAAGATTAGACATTTTCATAGATGGAAAAAAGTATCTTGGCATGCTCTTCCTTTTCCATACATATAGTTATACTAAATAACCATTTATATGAATTTCAATATTCAGCCACAGAACTTATAGTTAGCACCATAGACTCAGAAATACTTGATATCTATTATAAGGATTAAAAAATAAAAATATTGAATATGTATGTAATGAAAAATTAAGTGCACGAATTGTAAATATCGTAGTTGTTTCCAGAAAAATACTCTCCAAACAATTTTTATACTGTCATGAAACAAAAGCCATAGAGCGGATATTTGTACTCAAGTTGAAGTTCTAGCTTAATACATTTTAAGAAATTAAAAAACTAAAAAGAAAATAACAGGGTATACACTTTCATACCAGTCCGGTGGTTTCTTCTAATCAAAACTCAAGCCCACTCTCGATTCCGTCTTGAATAAATAAACAATTGCTAGTTGTCTTAGTTTTTTTCTTTCCGAGAGTTGTGAATCAACTGTTTGGAGATTCGAAAAAGTATTCGGTCGGTTACATGATTCGTGCGAGAGACCGGTATCGGCCAACGGCGCGGCGTCTCAGCGTCTGCGCAGGTTGATAACTATGTAATCAATATTTGGGTTGGACGCACTACGAATACCAGTTTCAAAGAACTATCTGTGATTTTTTATAATACGCCTCGCTATTGTCCATGATTTTATCTGTCTTTTTGTTTTTTGTTTTAATATGTTCGTGATAAACTTATTTTCAACTGAAATCTTAAGACTTGTCAAGCCAACTGGCTTGGACGTTTCAAGGATTAATTAATCTTTACATTTTATGTTTTTATATATGTATGTATATATTTTATATATAGTATAATGTGAGTTTGTTTTAATATTTACTGGTATTATCCTATCTCTATTATTACCTTTATGCGCATATATTCTTCTACTCTTCTATTCTTGTTGTATTTTCTCTACCTACTCGTAAAGGTTGTCTGGAAGAGATTGCTTCTTGCGATAAGACCGCCTTTTGTACATATATATCTCTCTTTTCTGTATAATTCTAATGCATTAATTCTACTGGTGGAATAAAGAGTTTATAAATAAAATAAATCTTGAAACTTTCAGAAATACAAAGACAGATTTTCGCATTTATAATATTAGTATTAGCTATACAATTGAGATTGTATTTGCAACACGAAATTAATCATGCATTCGCACATCCATCAAATTTAATATCTTTTATATTTGTGTGTAACTGCATTACATAATCAAGCTGCGTTTTTTTTCTGAATGTTTAGTCAAGATTTAATCTATACAAACAAATTGACTTGAAGTGTCTGTTTGCATCACTGCACTGTTTACAGCATTTTGCACTAAATGTATGAAAGTAAATACAGCTTACTGAAAAATAATCTTTTTTTGTCTGTCTGTCTTGTATGTGTTTATTTGCTAATCTCTGAAACGAATGGACCAATTTGTAGCTTGTCATTCAGTGGATATATTATAAAGAGTAACTTAAGCTACTAAATCCTGAGCAAATTGAATTGTTTTTATCCGCAGATTGTGTATAACACAAACTCGATAACAGATGTTTTTGTGGGCGGCGCTGCGGATATCATTTTACATTATTCTCAAGTAACTATTCAGATATATATTACAATAATAAACTTGATATGCTGAGTATTATCTTATGTTTTAAGTATCTACAAATCTAGCTTTATATATTATTATTATTTACCTCGGTGGTCTAGTGGTTTAGCACTCAGCTTTACATCCGATGGTCGCGGGGTTTCGATTCCTCTCACGGTAGGTACAAACGTTTGTATTCATGAGTATGATTATTTGTATCGGTCTAGGTGTTTTCTACGTATATTATGTATGTACTTACAAAAAAAAAAAAAAGTATATATGTATATATGTTAGGAGTCTAGTACCAATATCACAAGTAACTTGGGACTAGATTACGCTATGTGAATTGTCCAAGAATATTATTATATATATCTTTAACCATTTTCATTTAGCTTTTTTTTATAACACGGGGACAAAGGAGCATGCGGCTTATCTGATAGTAAGTGATTACCGCCGCCCATGAGCACCCGCAACACCAGAGGTGCAAGTACGTTGTCGACCTTTTTAAAGGAATAAGCTCTTTTCTTGAAGGTTTCAATATCGTATCGGGTACCATTGCTGGAAGGTGATTCCACAATGTGGTTAATATTATATTCTAGGGAGAAGGGCATTGTTAGTAATGTGGACTGATGATCTTATTGCGAATAATGTACCATGTCAGGTTGATCTCCACGCAGTTCCCCATGGAAAGCATCGTGATAAATTTCTTGTGAATTTGTCATAATACGCTAACTAACCTGACCTCATGTTCATATTATCATCCTCCACTGGTGCCCCTCCAACGTAAATTGTTATGGAAAGCGGGTTTTATATTCATTCATATTTCTAAAATTTTCTTTTCTGTACGTGTATAATAACAAAAAAAGACGACGCTACATTTTAGATATAGCTTCTACCTGCGCCTTTCTCAGCTTGTCTGTAATTAATCGGATGAAGGTATCCCATATTCATGGTGATTTATAAGAAGTAATGAGGGCTGTCTGAAAATCAGCGCTAAGGTAGTTCTTCTTAACTGAATACTTTGTATACTGAACTGGATGGTATGGACAAAACTTTACGTTCGTAAGCGGCTAAAATGTCTTACATGAATAAATTATTTTGACTTGATTTGATTGTTAAATAACAAACCCATTATGATTATCTAAACAATTGAGGTATATAACTAACACAACAAGCAAACTCACTTCTGCATTTATAATCTTAATATGAATGTTTATAACCTACTTTGTTCACATGACTATAATAAATTGATTATCCGGGCTGTAAAGTGGCCTACATTCATCTGCACATTCTAGATCAATTTTATGACAATTGTCTGAGCTGCTCTGTTAGGACGCAACGGAACAATCATGTGAACTGTTAACAACAAGTTTTTCTTTTACATTTTTAGGTAATACTGAATATATAATAATTCTCACGAGACTACAACATGGGGTTTTCAAGATGGGTATATTAAGGTTTCTTAAGGGTCGACAACGCACACGTGACACCCCTGGTGCCCTCAGGCGTTAATAGGCTACGGTAACCGTTTACCATCAGATGGGCTGTATGCTTGTTTGCCACCATAGAAGGTTAAAAAAAATACTACGATGGTAGCAATCAAACATACGCCTGAAACAGGAGTGACACGTGCGCGTTGCTGAATGTAAATGTTTTTCATGGCCACATAGTGGTCGCTATTGTACAAATTTTTTGTTGAACACGTCATAGCTCACAGTATAATAAATAATGCATGCAAGTATTGTTTCCAAGAAGTCATGTAGACATATAGACTGGACCAACAATACCACACTGTAAGATTACGGTTAGGAAACAAAAAATATATTTGTTGCCGCAAAATGTCAATTTTACTATATAATAACTATATTATTATTGTTCAAAATTGTTTATTTTGAATACAGATTTTTCTTTTTTTTCTTGTACTGGATTGAAAAATGACATAGGTTTTAAGATGATAATGTTGGCGAACCACCATTCCTGTACCACATCTAACTATATTACCGTAATCTAAAAAACACTTGTCACTCGCTATGCCCACCATAACTATGCATCATGTAATCAAAGTATTTTGAATCTACCAAAGTCGTGGGCTAAGTTATAAAATATACTCAGCAACATATGGGAATGTCCAATCCAATTTATCTCAGATCTAGCTCCCCGAAACTTGATATACGATTACAATTAGACGACCTCGGTGGTCTAGCTGTCTAACACACCGCTTTATGACCTATGGTCGCGGGTTCGATTCTTCGCACGGCACAAACATTTGTATTCATGAGTACGATTGTTTGTATCAGTCTGGGTGTTTTCTATGTATAATAATAATATGTATGTATTTACAAAAAAAAACTATGTAAATGTATCAGTTATCTAGTACCTATAAAACAAGCTTTAGCTAGCTTAACTTGGGTCTAGATGGCGCGCTGTGTGATTTGACCTGAGATTATTATTTAATTGGAATTGGATATTCCACTTGAAACTATTGCTAAAATTAGATTACGAATAACATGTCGAAATTATTTCGTTTAATGTATTTCTACCAATAGCTTTATATCATCCCACTGTTGGGCATGGGTCCTTCTTAACATGAGGATTGAGCGGTATACGCTGGCGGGGGTGACCATGAAGTACGATGATTATGAAGTCAGCCCATATTTTACCTTATTTATGTGATGTACAATTGATCTAGCATGTTTTTTTTATAAAATCTAACTACATATAGAGACAGACGAATTGTCTGTCTCTATTGCAGGCTCTTATGATATGTCAAATCTACTCCTACTCGCTGATCTGCGCGATGTTATTAATCATCTCGCAATTCTTTTTGGACTCCTGCGATACAGGTTCGCCTAGTGCGGGGTCCAATGTTTAATCAACTTTATAATATTTGTATATTTTTAAAATAAATAAATAAAACAAAAATAGAATTACCGAATTTTCTAGGAAATAACCACAAAGGTTCTATTTGTAAACTATCGTCAATCCTTGAGATGCGGAGGATGTAATTGGAGTGGTAAACAAGCTGACGGATAAATTCTCTACAATTTGTACCCTATTTTATTGTAAGACCTACTTTGTAAAGAAAACAATGTTCTAGGATATAAATTATCTATCTATCTATCTATCTATCTATGTAAAATAGTAAATCAGTTGTCGGATAAATTCTCTACCTTAGCTTATCTACTTCGCAAACCAAGTTTTGTGTTGTCTTTATTTCGAGACTTACAATGTCTTACATCAATGCGTCTGTTCTATGTTAGTCACGTTGAGATAAATACTATGACAGATAGACAGACAGGTACATTATATCGATATTTCGTCACTACACAGAAAATGTCCATTATATTAGATATTAATAACGTTAATATAATGCTTGTCTGTACGGCTGTCAAATCGTTGTCGACCTTTACAGTTGCATAACCACTGTGTCAGCCAGAATGACTCAGTCAGCGAACAACTCAAGTTAAATGAATAAATAAATAACTCTGGACAATTAACACAGCGCCATCTAGTCGCACGGTAAGCAGAGCTTGTGTCATGGGGACTAGACAACTGATGTCAATACTTATATACTTTTTTTTTTTGTAATATATATACATAAAAACACTCAGATCAAACAATCATACTCATGAATACAAATGTTTGCACCGTCCGAGGAAACATGTTTGCATAGTGGAGCAAGGAATCGCACCCGCGACCATCGGAAGTAAAGCGGTGTCCTAAACCGCTAGACAACAGAGGTCATCCTACAAAATGCAATTTATTTTGATAAATAAATATAAAAATCAAATCTATCCGAGGTATCTACAGTGACGTCTGTATGAGCAGCTTTTCTCATAAATTTCACCGGTTCATGTTGTAAATTGGGTTTGGGTTGCAGAGAGTTAAATGTCTTAGTGAAATTACAGAGTATATGTTGGGTAAACGGAAGATTTGCAATATCGTTACATGTAATTACTAGACCTCTTCTAATGCCTCTGACTACAATTGCAATTTATTTATATGTATAGATGTATAGGTAATCTCTATTGCACCGAACAGAAAATAAAATAGAACTGATACAAAACACGGTGCTATCGCTAAGAAATTTCTTCTAGACTATCTTTGGGTGTACAGAGAAACTAAAGATAATAAAATGGTAGGTGACGCACATAATAAACATAAATATATATATTTATATAATTTTCATGAAGACAAATGAACGTCATTACAGAGTACCATATAAATGTAGATACGCATTATTTATATACATTATTAATCAATTTAAATTATTAAATTAATTCATTTATATCCGTACCTATTAAATATATATATAAAATGTATTATCTTATAACATATATAAATAATACATTTCCTTTTGATGACAAATGAACGTCATTTGCACAGTTATATACCATATGAATGTAGATGCGCAAATAAACAAGTGGGAGACCGTTAGCATTTGTACGTCTTCGTGGTGATAGATTAACCTTAATATTGTAAGTACGTAATGGTGATTTCCAAGCTATAAACTATAACAGTTCTACATTAGTAGGAGAGTGGGTTAGTGCGTGAAATTGTTGTACTTAAATCCGTATGTCTAACTTATATACAGCTTTCATCATCATCATCATCAGCATCGCAACCAGGAAGACGTCCACGGCTGGACATAGGCTAAAGATCTCCCTGACGATAGGTTCTGCGCTGCTCGCATCCAATGCCTTCCAGCGATCTTGACCAGATCGTCGGTCCACCTGCCGACCGTTACCGTAGCCTATAGACGCATAAAACTAGGGGTGTCACGTCCGCGTTTCCTACCCTTTAGAAACCTTAATATACTTTCCTTGAGCATTGGTTACGAATATATTTTTAAAAACAACAAAAAAATCTATCTCAGGATTTTTTATTGGATGTAATTGGAATGCTGCATCAGGCTGCGCTAACGGATTACGCTACAGGTTACCAGTTGAGGATGATAAAGTGAACATTAAGTCAGGTCAGTGGTGGGCAAGTCATCAGAAATTTATCTGGATTTATCACGATGGTTTTCAGTGGGAACTGGTTGGAGGTCAACCTGACCTGGACATTGCTGACAATGAGGTCTTCAGTCCACATTACTGACAAGTCCTTTGCTCCTATCGCCAGGATTGCAATCCTAGACTTAGGCGGGATCAACTGTCAACGTTTCTGATATAGAAGTTGGTGAACAAATTAGGGCCTGTTTGGTTAAAATGACATGCCAATTTCAGCTCTATAGGAATAAAATAGCAATACTTGGAATAATCAGTCAAGTTACTTCTGCTTATAATCCTAGACAGGGTCAATTTGCATGTTGTCATGATAATTTGTAAATCATAATGTTCTAATAACTGGTAGTCACCACCACCCATACGAAGTGGATGGTATAATTTTTAGAAATGAACAAACACTCTATTGTGGATCTCACAGTAATTTATGTAACATGTCCGCTGAACGATTTTGAACCTTATGCCTTTGGAGACAGAGGTTTGTACATACATACGATATCGACTACTTTTAAGTACTCATTTCACTGAGTGCCTTTTCTTGTAAGAGTAGTCTTTAAAACAAAGCTCATTTCCGACAGATTTTCTTTTCTGCACACCTTTTTTTCACTTTCTAAGTGTTTAAGTGTTGTTAGTACTTAGCTCACTAAAAAAAAAAAAATCGCCTACGACTGTAATAAAAAAAAAAATAGTTTGGGCACTGTAAACTGTTGTTTTGGCGAATAAAATTGATTCGCACATATTAATACGTATAAACGCAAAGAACCTATCACCGTTTCTAAGAACTCAATTTATTTTCCGTATTCCATCGCTGGAGATTGAGTCGGAAATATACATAATTTGATAGAACGTTTTTGGTTTCTGATCCGAGTTGAACTTACGACCTTTGACAGGTCGAGGTAAACCACTAAGCCATGAGGATCTCGGGGAGCATTCGGGGTTTAAGAAATGCTTAAAATATTTTGTTAGTCTGGTTTGCAATTCTGTGATTACTGACCGTAAAGCTATCCCATACATACAGGGTATTCTAAATATCAAGCTTGATTTTAATTATACTGTAGATTCTAGATAAAATTATCTTATGCATTATTCATTATTTATACGGTTTATATGTTTAACACGTTTCGCTATGTACGACATCTTTAACATTTATAATAAACGTTTAGCAAAAATGATTAGTGTATTTGTAAATTACGATTGTATGTACAATAGTAAAAGGAAAACATTGAGAATTGCAACTAACGGTGCCGTATCGGTCCGCCGGCGCAACCACCATAGAACAATGACCACTGGTGCTTGAAATTCAAAGTACACTACCCATCAGCTACTTCACCATGATGATCTTGTACTCAATCAATGATGCGAAACGATTTCTACACATTCCTTTTACAAATTAATTATTTAATCAACAGTATCATTTATTTCTTTGCCATTAAAAAAAAACACTGGCCGCTAAACACAGTTCACAATTATTACATTTTTTTTTGTATTTTAAAAAACATGACACGTTTTTGTATTTGGAATTGGTATTCGAATTTCGAATGTACACGAGATTTCCGGCGTGTACGCGCGACTCCCGCGCTTCGCAGACTGAATCAGCGCGTACGCAAGTTGCGTGTTCACTGCGCGGTGCAGCTATGCAGTCCAAATTGGTGGGATATTGTTGCGAAGTACTCCAACTTATTATTTTTTATTCCGGTGCATTTGTTTTATTACTGTGTAACGTAAGTACTTTATAATAGGCAATGCGAATAGTAAAAAAATAAGCAAGTAATTGGTGAAAATGTTTAACTGGCTACGGAAATGCAGACCAAAACGATAACAAATCTTGTATATAAATTTGACGGCCTGTGGTCTAGCGATTTATCACAGTAGTTTACTTCCGATGGTGGCGTGTTCGATTCCTCGCACGGAACTACCATTTTTATTCATGAGTAATTTTTCTAGGTGGTTTCTGTATATATTATGTATGAATTAACAAAAAAAAATCTAAATATATCTATCAGATGTTTAATATCCATAACACAAGCTTTGTTTAGCTTAGAACTAGATGTCGCTGTGTGAAATATCGTAAGATATTTTTATTTAAATTAGTAATTAGTCAACAATTTTAATGTTACCACATGATAATTTGTTCTAAGGACTAAAATATCAACACAACGCTTTGTTAAAGAAACCAAATATATCTGTATGGTAATAGAGGTTGCATCAATTAAATAGTATTCTATCTATTGCAAATCCAATGTAAACGATTCAGAGAAACCATGTTTACAATGCAAATGATAAAACTTGTGGCCATTGCCACAAATAATCAAGAAGATGTAATGGTAACGTAAGAAAGCGCATGCGTGCACACGCATAATGAGTACGATGAAATCAGCAAAACAGTGCAGAATCGGAGAGATGGGTATATTGATACCATTCTAATCTATTTCTTTATATAATTCGAATTTCAAACTATCTGACTGCTAAACATCAAACAAGCGTACGACCAATGGTAATCGGTTACCGTAGCATATGGACGTCTGAAACACCAGAAGAAGCGCCTTGCCGACCCTTAAGAAATCTTAATATATCCTTGAAAGCCCTATGTTGTAGTCGCGAGAAAACCTCGGCAGGTAGTTCATTACACGATCTACCAATGAACGCCTGAAACATCAGAGGTGTTTTGTGTGCGTTGCCGACTAAGAGGCTTTCTCGAGACCAAGCTGTAGTCTCGAGAAAACCTCTGCAGGTAGTTCATACTACGAATCTAATTGTAAATGGTAACCGTCGTCTATGTACAACACTATGGATATCGCGTCGTCTGATATGTTAAGAATCGATACCACTCCGTGATAATATCAACTCAGTATATCCATAGTTACCGTTCCTGTGAACTAAGATGTAAAGAATGCCTCTTATTCTGTAGTTAAACATATACAAAAATTATTAGCGCCCTATTCATTCCCTTTCCATGCGTAGATAAGTACATGACCTAGAATAGCTCAGAGACTAACTTCTCAGCATTCCATGGATTCATCGTACAACGAAACATCGTGTGGCAGAGAGGTAAACTACGAGACCTCCCGGGACTTGTGATCACCACTCTTTAATCATCAATCTTACATTCGCCGCTCGTATTTCTCTCCTTGCTCAACCAATTCTGGTGGGACCCTGCTAATGCAACTTTAGATACACGTTCTAGTATAAAACCTACTGCAGTTCAAGACAGGTAGGATTTTTTAGAGATTTTGCTGGTATACACTTTGACAGCATATAAATAAACCATATGATACAGCTATATATACCGTCATACGGTAATAATCCTATAAACTATGAAATGATTGGATTTCTCTGACTATCGAAAAGGGTCTCACGTGAAGATATATTAAATTGAATCAGTGAATCGCCACGTGGCAAACCCAACTGACAGTAGGGGTTTTGAATAAGCAAAGAATACCCCAATTTCACCACTATACAAACAGGTATCGAATTTCTGAAACCAACACACTGATGGTGTATATTTTAAACAGTTGTTTTAAAGAAAATCATTTAGTTTAGATATCTGATATCTGTTGGTAAATTTAGTTAACAAATACGTTTGGAAATATTTAAAAGATAAACGTCCGCACGTGAATTATTTATTAATATTAACTTTTAAAAAAGAATGAAGAATGCACAAAATGATTAAAATTCCTAACGAATTTCTTAATCAAAATGTCAATTTATCTTTTAATGTACATTAAATCTTTAGTAATAAACTACACGTGCTTGTGGAATATCCGTATTCGACGGAAGATGAGAGGTAAGATCAAGAGATCTTACCTCTCATCATGGTATTACAATCGCATTCTACTACGATTTCGGCGCCCAAAATTTCGGTACCTACAAACTGGTAATGCATCCTAAACTAACGAAACCCTTTATAGAAATGGATATTTCGAGAAATATAAAGAGATACTAGATGAAATTGCATATGTTCTTGATAAAATGGTAACGATTGTTGCATGCAATTTAGAGAAGACTGTAGTAAAGACGATCGCACATTCAGGTTGCGACGACAAAGTTACGCTCTGAATGATGGCAGTACTGAAGCGACTAATTCGGGCTTAAATTAACCGGAGTAGACATGAATACATAGGACTATGATCGAGCATTAGATTAGGGTAGATTTGCAACAACAATTTTGGAAATTCGATGCATAATCTACACTATCAATACCACTGATCGATCGATGCGGTGCGATAGAGACTTTGACGTGAAGATAGAAAGTTACAAGGATGTAATAATTTCATTTAGGATATCTTTATCTCAAAAATGGCAATTTCTAATAATAAGGTCAGGTTCAGCCCAGATTATTTCTGGCCGCTTTCGTGTACGGCAATAATTCAAACTTGAATGCCAAATTTTGCCCATTTGGGCCATAATAGGTTAATGCGAAAGTTGGTAGGTTACATTGTAATGCTCAATTGTCTTAAGTAATATCATGACAATTGAATATTAGAAGCATTTGGGATAGAGATAAACATAAAAATATATTTTTATCCTGGTCAATCAGTCCATTTCAGTCATTAACAATTATTAACTGAAATGTGAGATGCATTTTAAGTCATTGAAGACGTAAGGGATAAAAGTAATTTTATTTCTATTACAGTAACTGTTGTTATACTGATTATATCAATATAAATAATCGGAATAAAACTATAGATGAATAAAACAGTTTGACGTAGACAAATGATTCAACCCAAATTTACTATCATACGTAGTATTATATCATAACTCATTATTCCCTCTCAAAAATATGGCAACGTGTATTACAGCCGTACAATAAAATGGCGAGTTGAAGTAAGGCTCATTTAATGAAGAATACGTCAATAACGGCGAACTGCCCCATAAACATTATCGTCAACTATAAAACCATAGAGAAACAACGTAATAACAAATAAAAAACGTAATATTTGAAATGAAATAGTAAAAGTTCGTTTACAACTTCAAATTATAGTAACAGAAAGGTGAAAGGCTGATAGACAATTTATATATGGGGGATGTTAATATTTTTTTTCTACGCCATAACAGTAGCTCTGGATAATTTTGAATAAAATTTTATAATTGAAACTACAATTTTAATAAGCGATACAACAAAGTATTTCGATTATGCTCGGTTAATTCAGGCAATGGTTATAAAGCTATTCGTTCTGGTGCCAACTGTAAGATCACTTTAAATTATATGATGGACTTTGCAAGTAAAATTGTAAAACATGGTTATTACCAGTATATATTATATAAAATTACTTGCATTAAAACCTCTAACAAGATTCATTCAATCAACCCCCATTTTGGAGAACCCTTTCAATATTTAACAACCTTTGGATTTATAATCGAAAAGAGCGTATGTTTCGTTGATTATAGCAAAAACAACTGGAAGGATTTGAATAAATTTAGTACACAAAATTCAAAAAAGTATTCAATATTTTGAAAATAAATTTAATTGATTACATGCATCTTTACTCATGAAGTATTTGTTAATACTTCACTGAATTTATTGAGAAAACTAGATCCAAATATTATTAAGTGCTTTGTTAAACACCGGTAATATTAATTGTGTAGACCTGTAGAGTTTTCATGGAACATTTGGTAAATAGCGATATATCAATACGGATATGTTTACAGGCGCAATGCGCAAGTCTGCAGCGGAGGCACCAAAGTAACAGTGTATCTACCGTGGCACCGGCCCTGGCCGCCAGCCGAACTATCAGCTGATTTTGTTTAAAGGAAAGCATT